>NW_007256383.1:89699-94448 GCF_000164805.1 Carlito syrichta | reverse complement strand
CCTGCCTGCCTTCACAGCAGGGGAGGGAGGCCTCGTCCTCTGTCTTCAGGAGGCCTTGGACCACAGACTCCCATCATGGCTTGTGATCCCTGGAACACAAGGGGGACCATCAGGGACAGAATAGGACCGTGGGGACAAAGGGGAGGGAAGCCCAGGGCCTGTCAGGGGCTGGGGTCCATCCCTCCTGTGGTGGCAGATGCCACAGGGCCTCGCCTTAGTGCTGTTGAAAGAGAACTTCTTGTCAGGGTGCTGTGACCCCTGAGTAGCCCTTGCGACAGGTGAGAAGTGAGCCCAGGACCCCTAACCCCAGGCTGTGCTTCTCAGTATGAGCACAGCCCTGTGTCCTCTGGATGCCTCCCTCCTGGGACCCTGCTGCCCTCCCCCTCTAGTCTGCTGCTCTCCTCTCAAGGCCCCCCTGCAGCCCTCTGCCCTCTTCCACATGCCTCGCTCCCCAGGCCTGGCTCTCCAACTTCCTTCCCCCCTCCCTAGGTTCCCACTCCAGCCCTCTGCCCTCCCCCTGCTCCCCCAGGCCTCTGCCGGCCTCCCCCAGCCATCTGCCCTCCTCCTCTAGCCTCCCTCCCCCACCTTCCACCCACCTGCCAACCCTTAAGGCTGCAGTACTTTCTCGGCAGCCACTGGGAGGGGGCTCTGATAGGCCAGAGTTTGGGTCCCAGGTGGGGGGACGGAAAGCAGGTTTTATCTTCTCCGAGAATCGTGGCTGGCAGGCAGGCAGTGGAAGGGGGCCTTGGGCATGGAGAGGGGTCTCAGACCTATATACAATGAACTAAGGAAGTGTATTTTACCTCAGTCTGCCGGAGTCCACCCTTGGGGTTCAAGTGAGTTAAGCACTTTTGAACTCCAGGCTCCACGATGAAAGAAAAGGCTTATGGTTTCGGTTGTTTGAACAGAGACTGTGAATGAAACAAACTGCCACCTCTCTGGCCAGGCTATGCTGCTGCCTGCTTCTCATGGGGCAGGGGTCAGGGTAATTTGGGTCTCAGTGCAGCTTGGTCCCTGCCACGGTCACTCGCCCGGCCCTCCTATGCTCCTCCTGGCCATTGAGCAAGTGACCTCAACACTGGAGCTCTCTCCACCCAGGTCATTGCATCACACCCACCATACACAAGATGTCTCCAGCCAGGAATGCAGCGTTTGAAACCAAGAACTTTTTTTTTTTTTAATCTTAGAGAAACAAGATGTGACAACACCAGAAACAAGAACATGTCTCTGACCAGCCTGTGCTGACCAGTGGAGAGTTAATCTGAATCTGTTGCTTTGCACCCTGGAACAGACTGCAAATAAAGTTCGTGGAGAACCAGTCACCCAGCAAGGGCCCCGTGGGGGAGATGAAGAGGGAGAGAGGTGGGAAAGCAGCAGCGCGGTGAGCTACCTACTCCAGGCAGGAAGGGTGACAAAGCAGGGGCAGGAACATGTTGCTGAGGGCTTGGCCCTGCCCTTCCCCCAGTCGGTCCCTTTGGGCCAACACAGCCACAGCAGAAGCCACTGGGGACGCGCACTTCTGTGTTGCTCTATATAGGGTGGAGGTCCCTGCAGTGGGGGGACTCTTAGGGCAGGGGCCCCAGAGGCCCTGACACACATATCTTCCTGTAGGGAAGTGGTTTCCTGGGCCCCAGGAAGAGCCCCTTGCACCAGGAGGGCTTGGGTACCCACCATACTCACACAGGCTCTCACACATGAATACATTTGTGCACAAACATGCACACATGCACTCACACACATATATCCTTGAGCAAACACACATTCTCAGGGGAGAGCCTTCCTCCTCCCTTGCTGGCTGGCCCAGAAAGAGGCTGGAGTAGGGGCCTCCAGTCACCCAAAGGGTGACACCAGGGTTTGAAAGGACCACGTCTGTGTATCAGACCCAAGGAGGCCCCTCTCTCCTCCCCCGTGTGGCTCTTGTTCTGCAGAGGCTGCCCCCAGAGGCCTGTGGATGGGCCAGCAGGCCGACAGGCTCCCAGAGGTAGCCCAGGGTGCACAGGGATGGGGCAGATGAGAGGGGCCGGCCAGATCAGGGGTTCCCAGGAGATTTGGCACAGGGAGGCATGCCATCAGGCCCTGGCTGCAGGAGGTCCCAGGGGCCACGTGGCAGACAACGTCCAGCAGGGTGAGGTGGGCAGAGCTCTTCATTCGGGACCGGCTCCAGGGGGCAGCTGAGGAGGACACAGGGTAGGAGGCTGGGCCACTCTCTCTGGGGCTGGCCAGACTGCTGCACTTTTCCATTCCAGAAACTGAGAACGTGGGCCCCAGGCGACCGATGCTGCAGGAGATGTGGGAAAGGCAATGGGGGGGGTGAGGTCCAGGGTCTCTCCTGGCTCCCCTCTGGTCCTCCCCTGGCCATTTTGGTTCGGCAGTCAGCAGTATGCCCGAGGCCCCCAGGACCAATCTAAGCCTGTACGGGTGGGTCTTCATCCCGTGTGATCCCAGGGAAGAAGGGCTAAACCTGGGGACAGAGAGATGGAATCAGGCCATGGGTCCCAGCCCTATCCCTCCCCAGGTTTATCACACCACCCTCCTGGTTATGTCATGTCCCCAGGAGCCACGCTGCCACCGTGACCCCCACTCTGCCACCAAGCTGAAGTGCTTGTGACACTCAACTGCTGAGGAGTCCTTGGTCAAACTCCAGGTGGGCTGAGGAGGCTTTGGGGCTGGGAACTGGCTCCCCGGGCAATCCGGAACCCATTTCATTTCCCATCTCTGCTCACCATCCTTCTGGTCATCCCTGTGATCCTCCATACCGCTCCAAGGAAAGCAAGATTCCCAGACTCCCTCCCCTAGACCCATCTCTCCCTAAGTGCCCTGTGCTCCCCGCTCCCCTCCCCACTGTTTCTGGTCTTGAAGGAGACTGGAGAGGTGGGTGGGGTCCTGCAGGCCAAGGGGCTGACTCAGCTCCACCATTTCTTGTCTGTGTGACAAGGGCAAACCCCTCCCTCCCCCCAGCCTCAGCTTCCTCCAACATTATGAGGGAATTACATCTCCCTCACAGTATTGCTAGCATATTTCAGTGCCCAGGGAACATGGCCACCCTTTCCAGGCCAGATCCTGAGCACTGAGCGCCCCCACCCCTCTAGGCTTCGGCCCATGCCGTGCCTCTACCTGGAAGGCCCTTCTCATCCTGGCCAGGCCCTTCACTCAGCTGCTGTCCGGGCAGCTCCAGGGCCAGTGGTGCTTCTGGGCAGGGATTTGACTCCATCCGGCCAGAGAAAGGGCAGGTGACCACGTACAGAAGCCAAGGCCTGAAAGAAAAAGAAAGAGACAGACACCTCAGAGTCGTCTGGCCACCCACAGAGGTCCTTATTTTCCCCAAAGTGGCTTCCTCTACAACTCCCTTCTCCATCTGCTCTGCCCACCCCAGCCTGAGAGCTGCTGTCTGTTCAGGCAGATCTCATTTTCCCAGATCCCTTCAATACAAGGTGGGCTTCTGGAGGCCATTGGTGGCTGGAGGATGGGACTCTGTGGCCCTGAAGGGACCATGGTAGGAGCCCTAAGGAGCATGGGCAGAACAGCAAGACTGTGGGGGAGAGGATAGGTAGGACCGGCTCTTTCCCATTCTTTCTTGTCTCCGAATGCAGACCTTTAGGAGTCTTTCAGATAAGGAAGTGAGGGGCACAAAGGGCAGCAGGAGAAAGCAGAGACCAGTCTCCTGGCCCCCAAAGCAGGGCAGGAGGCATCTTGCCAAAGGTTGTGTGACAGCTGCTGAGAGCACCAGGGCAGAGGGCCGAGAAGGGGACAGACCTGGGGTTTGGCCCAGAAGAGAACACCTTTTCTAGGACCACCAGAGAAGCGTGCAGGAGAAAGGTGGGTACATCTTTTCTCCTCTAGGGCCTTCCAGGGGCCACCCCCAACCCATTCCCCTTCTTTCCCCAGCGTTCGGTTGACTGCATCAGGGCCTCTGCGGAAATGGGCGCGGGCACTGGGCTGTGGGCAGGAGGGGAGGCCCCTGCCCCTCTGCTGATGAAGGGCTGACCCTTGGAGAGGCGTGGGCGGATGCCGCCCCTCACTCCATCCTGGACTCGTGACAGGGGAGGAGGGAAGAGCCTGTGGCTGCTTTTTCTTTCCCTAGCTGGGCTCTGGAGCTCTTCGGGCTGTTTTGCCCGGGTGCCTTCCGTATTTCCCTCAAACCACCAAGGCACCTGGACATCTGGACATCCTACCAAACGCCTCGCCCTCCCTATTCCAACCTGTCGCCTCCTACCTGTCTGCTCGGAGTCTGATAAGTCAAGTGACTGCAGCAAAATTTCTTCCTTAATGGGGAGGCAACAGGTTGGCCAGACCCAAGTAGGTTTCTCCAGCTCGATGGAAAGCGCCTGTTTAGCGAGTTTCTGCGCGATCCGGGGCGGCGGAGAGCGGGACCGGAGCTCGGCAGCGGTCCCCTTGCCAAGGAGGTCTGGAGTCCAGGGGCCCGGGCCGTCCCGCTTCCGTCCTCCGCCGCGGGCCGGCAGTCCCCAGTGACTCCGCTGTCCTTCATGCCGGCGTCCTGGTCGTGGGTAGGTGGGAGGGAAGAGGGAGGAAGAGCGACCCCCGGCCGCCGCCACCGACCCCGGCGCTCACTCGATGCGCACCTGCAGGCGGACGTTGAGCATCACGGAGGCCACGATGTAGAAGTAGGGGAAGTTCATGCGCAGCCGCCAGGCCAGGTCGAAGAGGGTGAGCAGCGTGCGCGTGAGCCCCTTGCAGAAGGCGCCATATGAGCCGCGGCCCGCAGCGCAGCGTGACAACCGCACCGCCAGG
>NW_007256383.1:79616-89638 GCF_000164805.1 Carlito syrichta | reverse complement strand
AGGCCCGGTGCAGGCCCAGCAGATGGACCGAGGGAAGCACAGAAGCGCGAGCCCCGAGGCCGGCCGGACGCGAGGACTATAAGCGCCCCGCCCCGCCCCCGGGCTCTCCCCGCCTTCGCCCGGCTCAGGTATCCTTCGCCTCTTCGGCCCCTCCTCCACCGCCCGCGGGACTAGCCGAAAGCAGAGCTCCGCCCTCTCACCGCCTCCTCAAGGTGGCTGCCGCCAGCGTAGCTCCGCCCCTGGCCGAGAGCTGCAGAGAGGCTCTGCTCAAGAGTCCTGTCCCGCAGGTACGGCCCCACTCACTGGCTTTGCCCAGCCCGCACTGCTCCGCCCCTTCATTGCTTCCATAGCTCCACACTTGTCCAGGTGCCGCTGAGAAGTCCCTTCCTCTGATCCCATCCCTTGCGTGGCCCAGGCTACTCGCTGGCCCCTTGCATCAGAACCGGAGTCACGAAGGGAGTTCAATGTGGTGATCACAGCGCACCGCAGATTCGACTTCCTGATCTCAGAACGACAGCTGAGACTACAGGCGTGCACCACCACGCGCGACTATTTTTTTTTTTTCATTAATCAGTATTTTTTATTATGGTTTTGTGGGGTACAGTTAAGGGTTAGGTGTACAATGACGTTTCATTCAGGCACCCTGTAGATAAGAAGTGTTTTCCCATCCCCCGACAGATATTTGCTACTGTTAATCCCATCCCCCTCCCCCCTATTTTTTTTTTTTTAAATGAGAATAAGTCTCGCTTTGTTGCCCAGACTGGTCTCAAACTCTTGTCCTCAAGCTATCCTCCTGCTTCAGCCTCCCAAAGTGCTAAGATTACAGGTGTGAACCACCTCGCCAGGCCATTTATGGCCTTTTCTGCTGGTGTGCTTAAAAGCCCTTTCATTGTTTCATTTGGTCTTTATTAAACGTAAAGTAATCCTAACCCAACCCAAACCCGAATCTGTGTTTTTCCAGGCTGTTTAATGACGTGCTTCCTCATGGTCATGACTTTTAAAAAACTGCCTTCAGCCGGGCTCGGTGGCTCAGCCTGTAACCCCGCGCCTTTGGGAGGCTGAGCTGAGTGGATTGCCTGAGCCTGCGAGTTTGAGACCCGCCTGGGCAACTTGGCGAGACCTCATCTCTACAATAAATCAAAATAAGCCGGGTGTGGCAGCCCGCGCCTGTAGTTCCAGCTACTTGGAAGGCTGAGGCGGAAGGATCGCCGGAGCCCAGCAGGTCGAGGCTGCGGTGGCCGGGAGCGGCCACTGCACTCCAGTCTGGGCGACAGAGTGAGACTCCAGCTCAAAAAAAAAAAAAAAACAAAAAACTGCCTTCAAGAAGTAGGTTCGGCCGAGCTCGGTGGCTCAGCTTGTAATCCCAGCAGTTTGGGAGGCCAAGGCGAATGGATTGCCTGAGCCCTCGGGTTCGAGACCAGCCTGGGAAACTTGGCGAGACCTCGTCTCTACAATAAATCAAAAACTAGCCCGGCGTAGTAGGGCACGCCTGTAGTTCCGGCTACTTGGAAGGCTGAGGCGGAAGGATCGCCGAGCCCAGCAGGGCGAGGCTGCAGTGGCCGGGAGCATGCCACTGCAAAAAAAAAACAAAAGAAGAAGAAGAAGAAGAAGAAGAAGACTGAATATCTCCTTCCATTTTTGGTCTTTTATTAACTTCCCCCTCCTCCAAAATATATGCATTAAAAGGCAAAAAAAAAAAATGGAAGTAGAAATACCGAATACTCATATATCTATTAGTGATTTGTTTTCATTTACTGGTGGTGGGAAAATGTCTCCCATTCATTCAATCATAATAAACAACATTTAATAGTATTGCTATTACAAGTTTAGAGAAATGTTTGCCTAAACATTGGTAAAATATGTATTGACAAAAATAACGTTTGTCGTTTCAGGGACACCATTTGGCCTACAGGTGCAACTCATCTGCTCCAGAGTTATCTAAAGTTATCGGGTAATTTCACCTACAAGTTGTTGCTACAGCCTGAGCCCTATTGACAGGTCTCAAAACCAGAATGAAGCATAGTTGGGACTGGATGTCATGTCTTCTGAGCAATACCCCCTCTGTTGATGGCCACTTATAACGTTATCATGAATGATGACAAATACTGTTTAGAAAGAGGCAAGTAGAAAAGTGAAATACTCTGATTTGGTCTGGCTCATCTTGAAATCAGACTCTCTCTGTAGAGAAAGATGCACGTCAGTAAGATAAGTGAATGCATACAATAATAATACTATGCAACAGTTGGAAGCAGGAAACTAGATATATAGCCAGCAACATGGATAGATCTTTGAAAACGTCCAGAGGGGAAAAAGTAAGAAACAAAATGAGATCTATTGTCGTGGCCCACGGGGCTGCCTTGAGGGTCCCCAGAGAGAGCTGGAGGAGATTAAGAGACACACAGACACAAAGACATAAAGAAAAGCTGGGGCCAGGTGGGACACTTTCCTCTGATGGAGGAGAAGTGGCCCCAAACTAGCTCAGCATGTTTATTTTATAATCAAGCACAGGGGAAGTTGAAAGGGATTCAAGGTCTGTGAGGGAGCCATAACGGAATTATGTTGCTACCTAAAAGGCTAGCTGTTCCGTAGTTATCTTGTTGTACACCCAGATGTGTGGGCATTTGAGACACTGTTTTGTGTAGCAGGCTGCATTCCTCACAGCCTGCCTTTGGCTAGGATGCAGAGCTTCCAATGAGACCTTGCCTACGAGCTTGGGGCCATTAAGCGAGACCTTGCCTTTGCTTGGGGCCTTTACTTAAGGCCTGCTACAGTGACAGTGTTTGTTTCCCACATTATATCTGCTTCTGACATCTCTTCCTTTTTTATTTTTTAAATACAGGCAATGGATGACTACTGCAGTGGCTCTGAATTGATGTTGGAGGATTCCACATCCGACTGGCAAAAAACAAAGGAGGATTAGAGTAAATATGAAAAGACTCAGAATATGCCAAGCAGAATGTTTTAACATATTAAAGGGATTGAATCTCTTGAGATCATTAAGAAGATTTTGTGCTATTTGGGGAGGTTGTAAGATAGGATCTTGACTATTCTGGATGTCCAGAATATTGTGGTGGAGCTTGAGCAGGTCTATGCTGATGTTATTATGGCTCCATATGCCTTGGAGTGTGTTTTAACTAAGTTCCAATTCCAAAGGCCGTTATCATAAGAAACACAAGTAACACAAACCCAATTGTATGCTGCATGGCATTGTAGTCATTGTTTCATTTTTATGCTGTTTATCTAGTTTCCCAATCCAATGACTACAGCCTCCAAGGCATTAATTTTGTTTCCAGCTTTAAGTCTATGGATTCCTGTTGTTGTAGGGTCTTGGAGGTATTTTGAGCCAGAGTGTTGACAAACTCAGCATTTTGGGTGGATTGAGACTGTGCAGCAGCGGCAGTCACTGCAGAAGCGATGACCAAAATTAAGATCACCAATCCAAAAGTTATCAATTCAATGGCCCTATGAGACTGGGAAGCAAGTTGATGGTGTAAGTCCTGAAGTACCTGCAGTCCTGTATCATCATACCAAGAGCCTGATCTGACATGTTAGTAGGAATCATAACAAAGGGGGGCTGGTGTAAAATCAGGATGTCTTATCCTGCATTATGACGGGTGACACGAGTTGTAAAATTACAAGAGTTGCATTGTAAAGCATAATGATTATCTACTGGGGTGACATTAACAGAGCCTGTTAAAAGGACATAAGAGGGTTAGATACAGGCCTGGATCCCATAGCAGAGGGTGGTTGTACCATAGCTTCCTCCCAAACTGACCAAAGACCCACTAGTAAACAACAAAATCAAGGGAGGTGGCAAGCCGCCACAGTTCCTTCTGGATGTCACCTTGAGAAGTAGTAAGGATGTTGCCAACAAAACCCCCAGGGGAAATGAGGTCATGGTTAGGATGAGAGGGGTTCAGTCTGTGAGACCAATCATAGATTAAGAGGGGGATTCCTGTAAGGTTTTGGACTGTGGACACAGGAGGGCACATTCTATCCAACTGGGGAATTTTTTTAAAGCTCTATTCCTGTGCTATTAGGGCAGTACGGGATATTGGGGTGAGCTTGGGAGACATTATAAGTAGAAGTAGGGAGCTCCCACTTAGATATGGTTTGTAGACATTTAATTATGTCCCAGGGGCCTGAAATATTAGCTATTTGTTTAGCCCCTTAGGAGGTTTTATTTTCTTGACTTATCTTAAGACATCCCAACTTAGGGATGTTAGGAAGGCAAATAGGAGGACTATTACTAGCCCCTGTAAAGTTAAAATTTGTACTATGGTCAGCAGTAATATGTTTATCAGACTGTCCTCCCAACATACGGGTATTGTTAATAAAGACAGGGACCAACCCACCAGCCCAAGTAGCGGGTTGGAGAATGGGAGGGTCCAGGAAATAAATCCAGTAAGGATTTCCCCTTGTTCCACTAACCTGACAAGCAACAATGGCTATCATGGCAACGAACGAGGCTTGGGGGGGATCTTGGCCCCCTGTTCTCCTCAACTATCTGTTGAGCTCTTTGAGTCAGGCATTCCAGCTGGCCCCATGTGGGTGGAGATGTTCTTTTGGTAGGGACCACAGGGCGTCGGAGCCTCCATCTTGTCATTGGGGCACTCTCTAGTTCCTTCTGACTGGGCAGCTACACCAGGACTGGTGGGGATATCTATAGTTTCTTGAGTCTAGGTTCCAGTCTTTCTGTCAAGTCCATCAACATGTTGGATGACTCTCTCTGGAAGCCAAATAGGTTTATCGGCCCCATCTGAAAAAACACAAGCTAATGCCCCACATTAGCATAGGATTGGGTCCCCTCCACTGGTTACTTTGGAGGTCCTTCCATTTTACCAGACTCATTGGATGTCCAGGATTAGAGGCCTGATGCCTATCTGCAGGCATCTGGCCATGTTCATCACAGTTCAAATAATTAACTGTAAATAATGCATGGTTTCATTGGTCATGGGGGGAACAATAATACCCATCTCCCCCTTTTTGTTTTCATATTTGTCTTTTTTTTGAGTTGGAGTCCCACTCTGTCACCCAGACTGGAGTGCAATGGCCGCTCCCGGCCACCGCAGCCTCGACCTGCTGGGCTCCGGCGATCCTTCCGCCTCAGCCTTCCAAGTAGCCGGAATTACAGGCATGCGCTACCATGCCTGGTTGATTTTTTTTTTTTATTTATTGTAGAGATGAGGTCTCGCTGCCCAGGCGGGTCTCGAACCCGTGGGCTCAGGCAATCCACTCACCTCAGCCTCCCAAAGGTGCGGAATTACAGGCTGAGCCACTGAGCCCGGCTGAAGTTTGGTTGGCACACTCAGTAATGGCTTGTCCTTGAACATTATAAGAAATTCCTGTAATATGTGTAATAGAATAATAAAATGGGTAGAAACATGTAAAGGCAGCACTAGTGTAAGCTGGGCTATTGTCAGTTTCTTTTTTTTTTTTGAGTTGGAGTCTCACTCGTTGCCCAGACTGGAGTGCAGTGGCACACTCCCAGCCACCACAGCCTCGACCTACTGGGCTCCAGCGATCCTTCCACCTCAGCCTTCCAAGTAGCTGGAACTACAAGCGCGTGCTACCACGCTTGGCTAATTTTTTATTTATTGTAGAGATGAGGTCTTACCAAGTTGGCCAGGTGGGTCTCGAATCCGCGGACCCAGGCAATCCACTCACCTCAGCCTTCCAAAGCGCTGGGATCACAGGCTGAGCCACCGAGTCCGGTTCATTGTCAGTTTCAATACTGGCAGGCTTACCAAGGAAAGCAAAGGCTGCCAAACAATGAGAGATTACCTGTTTAGCCTTTTCTCCTATTTGGACAGCGGCAAAAACAACGCGAGAGAAGGTACCTATAATTACATGGACCCATTGTAATTTACCAAAGCTTGGAAGGTGGGTAACGTCCATTTGCCATAACATATTGGGTCTCAGTCCTCAGGGGTTAACCCCTGTGGGCTGCACAGGGAAATGAATAACACAGTTGGCACATTGGCGAACGACTTGATGGGCTTGTTCTCTGGTAAGGTGAAATTCTTTTCAGAGGCTTGAGGCATGGCTTGTGCAGCAGCATAAGAAGTTATAGGCTGTGCAGTCGCTATCAGCTTGATTACCTAAAGCTAAGGGGCCAGGGAGTCCTAAATGGGCACAAATATGGCCCACAAAACAAGGAAACTGGCTAACTCGAATTATCTGTTGTAAAGTCCAGAACAGGTAAAAAATTGTTTCAGAGTTGGTGTGGCCAATTGTAGCTGTTTCAATTACCTGAGCAACGCCCACTGTATAAACGCTGTCACTATAAACATTTAGTGGCCTATCAACAAAATGTATCAAGGCCAAAATAAGTGCCTGGATTTCCACTCTCTGGGTGGATATGTGAGAGGTTTGTTGTTCAGAGGAGCCCTTCTTACTGCCTTGCCATTGCTAGAGCCATCTGTGAAAACAGTTAATGCTGCAGGGATGGGGAAGTCTTGATCACGGTGGGTAAAATGAAGGATGTGGTGGCAATAAACTGCACCAAACTATGTTGAGGATAATGATTATGAAGGAGGCCAGGGAAATTAGCAAGAGAAAGTTGCCAAGTGGTAGAATTTTGCAATAGCCAAGATTGCTGGGAGGTCATGTATAGAACGACAATGACTTGATGTTCTGAGCCCATTAACTGCCGTAAATGGAAACGACCTTTGGCAATAATTTGAGCCACTAGGTAATAAAAGGGGGATAACGATTTAGAGGGTGTATGGCCCAAATGTAGCCACTCTAAAACTCCGTTTTGTTCTCATAATACCCCCATAGGTATATGAGGGGTAGGAAGGACTAAAAGTTGAATAGGCATGGCAGGGTCGACTCCGGTAAGCTGAACTGAAGAAATAGCTGCTTCTACCTTTTGGAGGGCCATAGTGGTTGCAGATGTAAGTTGCCGTGGGGATGGGAACCTTATCAGGGCCTTCTGCTGTGTAACACCGCCTAAGCTGTTTACCGACCTTATTCCAAGTATCCAAATTAACTGTCCCTTGAGCAGGGAACCAAGGATATGTTTCCTGCACAAAGCTTAAAAATTCCTCTAACTGAGAACATTTAATCCGGCAGCCTCTCGCCGGAAGCATAGATTTTAACACTTGGACATACAGACTCCTCTCTTGGGAGCCACAGTTACCCATGTTTTACACCCAGCTGAAACTAAATCCTCTGCTTACCTTCCCTTATTTTTAGGTGCACCTCTCTCAGAGTGTCTCTTTGCCTGAGATTAGGAGTTCTCTCAAGCTCAGGTCCCTGTTCGGGTGCCAGATTATCATGGCCCACATGGCTGCCTTGAGGGTCCCAAGAGAGAGTGGCAAGAGATTAAGAAAGACACACACAAAGACATAAAGAAAAGCTGGGGCCCAGGTGGGACACTTTCCTCTGATGGAGAAGTGGTCCCAAACCAGCTCAGCACGTTTATTTTATAATCAAGCACAAGGGAAGTTGGAAGGGATTCAACATTTGTGAGGGAGCCTTAATGGAATTATTATTATTATTATTTTAGTTGGAGTCTCACTCTGTCGCCCAGACTGGAGTGCAGTGGCCGCTCCCGGCCACCGCAGCCTCGCCCTGCTGGGCTCTGGCGATCCTTCCGCCTCAGCCTTCCGAGTAGCCGGAATTATAGGCATGCGCTACCATGCCCGGCTGATTTTTTAATTTATTGTAGAGATGAGGTCTCACCAAGTTGCCCGGGTGGGTCTCGAACCCTCAAACTCAGGCAATCCACTCACCTCAGCCTCCCAAAGTGCGGGATTACAGGCTGAGCCATCGAGCCTGGCTCCTTAATGGAATTATGTTGCTACCTAAAAGACGAGCTGTTCCGTGGTTATCTTGTTGTGGTTAAGGCTGTATCTGTACTATGTGCGCCCAGATGTGTGGGCATCTGAGACACTGTTTTGTCTAGCAGGTTGCATCCCTCACAGCCTGCCTTTGGCTAGGATGCATAGTTTCCAAGCGAGACCTTGCCCACGAGTTTGGGGCCATTAAGCAAGACCTTGCCTTCGCTTGGGGCCTTTACTTAAGGCCTGCTACAGTGACAATGTTTGTTTCCCACATTATACCCACTTCCGACAATCTGCGACAATTAAGTTCGCGAACTCATCCTAGGAAAAGTGCTACATACCCCATTGTTGAATATCACTGTGGTCACCTTCAAAGGTGGGAAGCTATGCACCAACACCAGCACTCAGTCCACCCATCAAAGCAATTTTGGAACTCTTTTTCTGAAATGGTCATTAAAGCTCTCAACATATTACCCTTGATGTCCTGAATGTCATCAAAGTGTCTTCCTTTCAATATTCCCTTTATCTTTGGGTAAAGAAAAGTCATTGGGGGGCCAGGTCAGGTGAGTAGGGAGTGTGTTTCAATACAGTTATGTGTTTACTGGCTAAAAACTCCCTCATAAACAGTACTGTGTGAGCTGGTGCATTGTTGTCATGTGAGAGCTCCTTTGGTACCATTGTTGCACACACGTTTCTCATGCCAAGATTTTCAGTCAAGATTTTCTTGTTTCTCTATCGATGTTTACTTGGTCTGCTATGCTTCTTACAGTCAGCCGATGATTTTGGTGCACAATTCAACAAATTTTTGCAATGTTTTCATCAGTTCTGCTCATTACTGGCCGTCCTGACCTCTCTTCATCAGTGATGTTTTCTCTCCCCTCATTAAGACGTTTAACCCATTTGTGCACTGCCATTTTCTTCACGACATTATCTCCATAAACTTGGACTAATATGTCCCTGATTTCACTTCCATTCTTGCCAAGTTTAACAACAAATTTAATCTTTGTTCATTGCTCTAATTCAAACTCCAACATTCTTGTGACAGCACACAAAACCAAAGTTATGAAACCTTATTGAGTTGTTTGTACAGTGCTGCCAATGTAAGCACACTATGGCAAGCTTGTGAACTTAATTGTCAGACCTTGTATAGCAAAGCATCACTTTGGTAAAATGAAAGTACGCGAATGGGATGCTGGAAGCCAGGTTTTTTTTTAACTTTTAGAAAAAGAAATAAGACAAGAATGAACCCAGTGATGGTGGACCACCCTTTGAAAAAGACCGGATAATATTCCATTTTATGAATTGTTCACAGTTTATATATTCATGGAGCTTGTCTTCCTATAATTATTGGGTGCCTACTCAATGTCAGGCACTGTTCTGGAAACTGGGCTGTTGATGAAAATTGGGGTTATTTCTAGTGCTTTGAGAGTTTATGTAGTGCTGATGAGAACATGTTTGTACATGTCTGCTGATGCACATGTGCAAGATTTTCTCTATGTTATGGACTCCAGAGTGGAATTCTGAATCAAAATGCCTGTGTAAGAGGGGGGACCCCCCCAAAACCCCAGAATTTATTTTTAAAAATGTATATTTATTCTTGCTTGTTTAAACTTCAGTCACCTTCAGAGTACTCTCTGTTTGATGTAATACACCTATTGAGATGCTTTTTCCACTGCTCAAAACAGTTTTTGAACTCATCAATTTTGATGCCATTTAGTGCTTCTGTCATTTTTTTATTTCACCTCTTCCATATCAGCAAACCATTTCCCTTTGAGGACTTTATTTGTTCGAAGAAACAACAAGGAAAAAAAGTTGCTCAGGGAAATATCAGGTATAGGGAGGGTAAGGCATGGAGGTCATGCCGTTTTTTGGTCAAAAACTGCTGAACTTGCAGCATAGTGTGGGTAGGTGCATTGTCATGGTAGAAGAGTCAGTCACCTGTTTGCCACAATTTGGAATGTTTCTTCCGCAAATCATGATGCAACCTTCTCAAAACTTCCAGATAAAAACTATGCTTAAAACCAGGCTCAGTGGCTCAGCCTGTAATCCCACGATTTGGGAGGTCAAGGTGAGTGGATTGCCTGAGCTCACAGGTTCGAGACCCGCCTGGGCAACTTGGCGAGACCTCATCTCTACAATAAATCAGAAAATTAGCCGGGTGTGGTAGCGTGTGCCTGTAGTTCCCGCTACTTGGAAGGCTGAGGTGGAAGGATTGCCGGAACCCAGCAGGTG
>NW_007256383.1:73980-79596 GCF_000164805.1 Carlito syrichta | reverse complement strand
ATTCTTGCTTGTTTAACTTCAGTCACCTTCAGAGTACTCTCTGTTTGATGTAATACACCTATTGAGATGCTTTTTCCACTGCTCAAAACAGTTTTTGAACTCATCAATTTTGATGCCATTTAGTGCTTCTGTCATTTTTTTGTTTCACCTCTTCCATATCAGCAAACCATTTCCCTTTGAGGACTTTATTTGTTCGAAGAAACAACAAGGAAAAAAAGTTGCTCAGGGAAATATCAGGTATAGGGAGGGTAAGGCATGGAGGTCATGCCGTTTTTTGGTCAAAAACTGCTGAACTTGCAGCATAGTGTGGGTAGGTGCATTGTCATGGTAGAAGAGTCAGTCACCTGTTTGCCACTCAAAAAAAAATTTTTAAAAAAGGAACAAATTCTGAGTGTACTACAAGGAGGGTCTGCCCTCCAAAAGATAACTCTGTTTTTTTATTTTTTATTTTTTTTGTGGGGAAGAGGGAACCCTCTCGTATCTTTTTTTTTTTTTTTTTGAGTTGGAGTCTCACTCTGTCACCCAGACTGGAGTGCCATGGCCGCTCCCGGCCACCGCAGCCTCGACCTGCTGGGCTCTGGCGATCCTTCAGTCTCAGCCTTCCGAGTAGCCGGAATTACAGGCATGCGCTACCATGCCTGGCTGATTTTTTGATTTATTGTAGAGATGAGGTCTCGCCAAGTTGCCCAGGCGGGTCTTGAACCCACGGGCTCAGGTAATCCACTCACCTCAGCCCTCTCTTAACTTATACACTCGCCAGCTAATTTCAACTTGTTTCCCAAGGGATCTGCAGCAATTATACTCCTTAAATCAGTGGGTAAGAGTTTCACCACCATTTCCTTCCCTGTTCTTGATATAATTTGACTTAAATTTTTGCTAGTCTGGTAGATGTGAATTGACATGTCATTGCAGGTTTAATCTACATTTTTTGGTAATTATCAATGAAGTTGAGTGTTTATTTTCAATGTCTATTGGCAATTTAGTTTTCTCCTCTAACAACTGCTTCTTTAAATCTCTTGCCCATTTTTCTTTTGGATTGTTTATCCTTATAATGCCATCCAAAACTAGACATTTTTTAAAATGACATTTCTAACTGATGGTAGAAACAAAAATGGTTTTTACATTGATTTTTAAAGCTAAAATCCTTGTAAAATTATCTCATTAATTCCAATGGTTAATATTGGTTCTTTTGAGCTAAGTAGAAAACCTATTATCTGTAAAGAATGACTGTTTATCTTCTTTTCTGATCATAATATTGATTTTTTGTTGCATTATAAGCTTGGTTAAAACCTTCAGTCCCAGGAGCTTCTTTTAATTTTTTACTTCCTCTTAAAGGGCATGCTTTGAAAGTTTCACCCTGAATAACTCCTACCTCAAATATCTGTCTCACTAACTCTTTAACCTCCTTCAAGTCCTAGTCCAACTACTGCTTTCCTAAAGAAGTCTACATTGACTACCCTATTCTAAATACAACTTGCCACTCCTTTCTAGGACTCCAAATTTTTTTTGTCCTGCTGTATTTTTCCCATAACACTTATTGCCTCTTGATATACCATATGTTTTACTTATTTGTTTTTATCTTTTACCTTTCGCTCAACCCATGAGAATGTTGGTCCACAAGGACCAATATTTCATCTATTTGTTTATTGATTTATTGTTTATTGATTTATAGCTTATTGATTTATTGCACATTCCTAAAATAATATCTGACTCATAGTCAGCACTCAATAAATATTATTCAAATGATTGAATAAATGGAAAGTGTTTAGCAGAACAACTGGCTGGCTTAATGAGGTAAGCACTCAATAAATGGTATTAATGATTCAGAAAATGTTCCATGATAAATTATCATTGAGTTTCATAGAGAGAGAGTCATTGTACAAAAGACAGGTATTGATCATCCCTAAAATGTTATATACCTAAACTACTTTGTACACACACACACACATACATACACACACACACACACACACACACACACACACACTTCATTCAAGCCACAGGTAAATTTGTTTGCATTTGGTCCCATTATCATACCCATAACTCCTTGCAGACAAAGTTTCAGTAAGACTCTACTCTGAGAGGCACTGCTACAAGATGTGGAAGTCAGAAGGGATGTATCCTTTCTCTGGCACTGGTGGTGGGAGGCTAGTACAGGGTTTAGGGGTGGGGGAGGTGTGACAGGTTTCTTTGACTCCACATTCTCCTGTCAGTCTCCAGGTTTGAGAAATCAGGGAAGCTCTGGCCTGGGCACAGCTCCCTGCACTTTCCTGATTCCTCAATGGTATCTATAGCCCTTGACCTGTGCTCTTCCAGATTTTAAACACATTAGTCAGCACTTAATTCCAGCATTAAATTCCTTCCTTCTTAAAATGCCCATAGTGTTTTCTCTTTAATGGACTGTTCTTGGTAGATGTAGGAAACAAGGCAAAGTTCTGCCTTCACTGAACTCCTAATAAGAGGGATATTGCCAAAGGAATAGGCAACACCGTAGAACTATGGAGGGTAGGCCGGGCACTGTCCCGACCAGCGGGACAAGTAAAACGTGGGCACGAGGAGGACTACCTGCTGCTGGTGAAAAGAGAGAGAGAGACCAAGAGAGAAAGAGACAGGAGACACGCAGAATGGAGGCAAGACAGTGTTCTGATCAAGCCTCCAAATTTTATTGTTAGGCGATTGCTTATATACATAGCAAAGAGGGGCGGGCTGAAATAGGGCGTGTGGCGGCTTATGATAGGAGGAAGAGTAGTGGGTGGTATGAGGAGAGGAGGTGGGAGGGGTGTTGTGGTTTGGCGCGCGCGGGCTTTTCGGAGGACAAAGAAGAAGGCTTATATAAGATGATTGCTATTTTTAAAATGGCTCCCAACAGGGCACAGTGGCTCAAGTCAATTATCCCAGCACTTTGGGAGGCTGAGGCTGGAGAATTGCCTGAGTCCAGGGGTTCGAGACCAGCCTGGGCAATTTGACAAGACCTTGTCTCTACAATGAATAAAAAAAATTAGCTAGGTGTGATGACCTGCATCTGTGTTCCAGTTACTTGGAAGGCTGAGGAGGAAGGATCACCTGAGCCCAGCAGGTCGAGACTGCGGTGGCCATGAACAAGCCACTGCACTCCAGCCTTGGTGACAGAGTGAGACTCTGACTCCAAAAAAAAAAAGAAAAGAAAAAAAGAAAAGAAATATGGTGAGTTTATCTCTCTGTCAGTCAGTTCATCAGTCCATTAATAAGTCAGTCAATAAAAATTGGTGATTGGTGAGGACCTACACCTGAATCCCATGCACTGTACTAAGAAATATACAGAAATGAAGCTCAGTGTCTGGAGGGAAGAGATACATCAAACAAATAATGAGGAAAGAATAAACAGTTCAAGTCAATGTGTGCTCGAAGGAGACTTTCAGGGTACTGGTGCCTCTGAGCACCTTAAGTGTGCCTGGGCACCATGGCAGCTTACCCAGCATAAAGGGCCCAACATGAAGGCTGCTAACTCCAGAGGCTGCTCAGCATCTTGGGCCCTATTGTGAGAAAAGCTAAAGAGCATTAAATGAGAATCAATTCAGAAATTATGGAATATGGACAAAGAAAGATCTCAAATCAATAACCTATCCTTCCGTTTTAAGAAACTAGAAAAACGCTGGGCTCGGTGGCTCAGCTTGTAATCCCGCGCTTTGGGAGGCCGAGGTGAGTGGATTGCCTGAGCCTGTGGGTTCGAGACCCGCCTGGGCAAGTTGGCAAGACCTCGTCTCTACAATAAATCAAAAAAATCAGCCGGATGTGGTAGTGCATGCCTGTAATTCTGGCTACTCGGAAGGCTGAGGTGGAAGGATTGCCGGAACTCAGCAGGTTGAGGCTGCAGTGGCCGAGAGCAGTCACTGAGCTCCAGTCTGGGCGACAGAGTGAGACTCCAACTCAAAAAAAAAAAGAAATAAAGAAACTAGAAAAAAGAAGAATGTCTTAAACCCAAAGCAAACAGAAGGGAAGAAATTGTAAGGATTAGAGTGGAAATAAGTAAAATAGAAACTAGAAAAACAAAAAAGAAAAATTAATAAAATCAAAAGTGAGTTCTCTTGAAATGATAAAAAAAAGTGACACATTTTTAGGTAGACTGACCAAGAAAAAAAGAGAGGTGACTCAAATTACTAATATCAGGAAGAAAGGGAACCCATATCTATAAAAAGGTTATAAGACAACGCTATATGAACAACTAAAAGCCAAAAATTTAAATATTCATTTCTAGATGAAATGAATAAATTCCTAGAAAGACACAAACTATCAAAAGAAACTGGAGAAGAAATGAACACTAAACCTTCTACTTCAAATAAATGAATAGTATGGTATGTGAATTTTATCTCAATATAATGTATTGTATAAATTTTTATAATGTGAACCCAACAACGGAGCACCCAGATTCATAAAACAATTTTTTCATAAAACAAATATTACTAGAACTAAAAAGAGATAAACAGCAATACAATAATAGTGGGGGATCTCAACACCCCACTCTCAGCATTAGACAGATCTTCTAGACAAAAAAATCGACAAAGAAACATGGGATTTAAACTCAATTTTAGACTAGATGGATGTAATGAATATTCTTCCCAGCAACTGCAAAATATACATTCTTTTCATCAACAAATGAAACATTCTCCAAGACAGGCCATATGTTAACCCACAAAACATGTCTCAACAAATTTAACAAAATTTAAATCATATCAACTATCTTAAAGTTTGAGCACTTGAAATTCCCAACTTAGAATTTAATAAAGATATAATAACGAAGACAATGTGGGACTGGCATAATGAAAGGCAGACTAATGGAATAGAATTGAGATTCTAGAAATCAAACCATATTTCTATGGTCAACTAATATTCTTTTTTCTTTTTTTTTTTTCTGAGTTGTAGTCTCACTCTGTCGCCCAGACTGGAGTGCAGTGGCCGCTCCCGGCCACCGCAGCCTCGACCTGCTGGGCTCCAGCGATCCTTCCGCCTCAGCCTTCCAAGTAGCTGGAACTACAGGCGCGCACTACCACATCCGGCTAATTTTTTGATTTATTGTAGAGATGAGGTCTCGCCAAGTTGCCCAGGCGGGTCTTGAACCCACAGGCTCAGGCAATCCACTCACCTCGGCCTCCCCAAGCGAGGGATTACAGGCTGAGCCACCGAGCCTGGCTGGTCAACTAATTTTCTACAAGTGCCATGACTACTCAATGTCGAAAGAACAACCTTTTCAACAAATGGTGCTGGGGGTGGGGGCTCCAGGTGCAAAGGAGAGCCCTGGACATAGGCAGCTTCCTGGAATGTAGGAATGTGATAAACTAATCTTCCGTCTTCGATGGATGGATGGTGAGAAAAGGAGGCAGGGAGGCTGATTCAAGGCTCTGTCTTTTTTTTTTTTTGAGTTGGAGTCTCACTCTGTCGCCCAGACTGGAGCGCAGTGGCCGCTCCCGGCCACCGCAGCCTCGTCCTGCTGGGCTCCGGCGATCCTTCCGCCTCAGCCTTCTGAGTAGCCAGAACTACAGGCATGTGCTACCACACCCGGTTGATTTTTTGATTTATTGTAGAGATGAGGTCTTGCTGCCCAGGCAGGTCTCGAACCCGCGGGCTCAGGCAATCCACTCA
>NW_007256383.1:54700-73862 GCF_000164805.1 Carlito syrichta | reverse complement strand
CCTCAGCCTCCCAAAGGCGCGGGATTACAGGCTGAGCTACCGAGCCTGGCTCAAGGCTCTGTCTTATGAGGTCTGACAATTAACTCATTCACAAACTCATTCTAGAAAAAGTGCTACAAACCCCATTGCTGAATATCACCACAGTTACCACTGAACTACTCCCCTTGGGAAGCTATGTACCAACATCAGCACCTAGTCCATCCGTCAAAGCAATTTTGGATCTCTTTTTCTGGAATGGCCTTCAGAGCTGTTGTCGTAGTACACATGTTCTGAATGTCATCAAAATATCTTCCTTTCAATATTTCCTTTATCTTTGGGTAAAGAAAATAGTCATTGGGGGCCAGATCAGGTGAGCAGGAAGGATGTTCCAATACAGTTATGTGTTTACTGGTTAAAAACTCCCTCATAGACAGTGCTGGGTGAGCTGGTGCATTGCCATGATGCAAGAGCTCTTTTGGGAATATTTTTGCACACACCTTTCTCCTGCCAAGATTTTCAGTTAAGATTTTCCTGTTTCTCTATTGATGTTTATTTGGTCTGCTATGCTTCTCACAGTCAACCAATGATTTTAATGCACAATTTGCAATGTTTTCATAAATTCTGCTTGGTACTGATTGTCCTGACCTCTCTTCATCAGTGATGCTTTCTCTCCTCTCAGAAAAATGTTTAATCCATTTGTATACTGCTGTTTTCTTCATGACATTATCCCCATATACTTGGACTATCATGTCCCTGATTTCACTTCCACTCTTGTCAAGTTTAACAAGAAATTTAATGTTTGTTTATTGCCCTAATTCAAGCTCCAGCATTCTCACAATGGCACACAAAAACATGCAATGGTGATAATGAGTGCTGTTGCAAGACACCACCATATGTTGACATGATCACAGCTGTGAGACACTGATATACCAAGATTATGAATCCTTACCTAGTTGTCTGTACGGTGCTGCCAACATAAGTACACTGTGGCAAGTTTGTGAACTTAATTGTCAGTTCTGGTAGATGCCAAGACTATAGAAGGCCTCACACTAACCAAGTCTCATTAGAAGAATTATGCCTACTAAATTATCTATTATTGGTGGGCTTTGGACAGTGTGTACAGTGGGTGTTTCACAGCCTTGGAGACACATTGGAGTCACTTGTGCATACATAAGGTTAAAACCCCCAAATAAAATAGTAGTGTTGCAATCCAAACTTTCTGCAAGGTGCTGCATCATTTGTCCCTGATCATCTAGCCATTCTCATTTCCAAAACAATTAGATGATTCATACTAAAAAGTGTCTCTCAGGAACATAATAAACACTTTTCTTTATAGGCACAGTCAGCCCTAGCCCCCAAGCAGAGCTGGGCCCATTTTGTGTCTTGAGGCCCAAGTGGATGTAAGTTTGGCTTTTTCACAATATCTATGGTATCATTTAACATTGAACAGAAAGCACTTGCTTAGAGTTGATCACTGAACTATGTAGGGTAGAGCATGTGAGGGGAAGTAGTGCTGGCTGTTGGATCTTGGGTGCGGGGAGAGAGTGGGAGGGCACTCAGAGTTAAAGGAAGAGAAAAGGACCCTGAAGCAATGAGAAGGCATCTGGACATCTGGGAGCCAGAACCTGGGGGCCTTGCCTCCATTCTAGGAGTAGGTTACTGCCCCACCTTCCAAGCCAGGCACAAAGCGTTTCTTTCAGAACCCCACAGATGAAACTCTCTATCCTACAGGTACACAAAGGGGTCTGACTGGAAGCAATTTCTGGTTTGCTACCACATTTCTGGACTCCCCTATGGTGGGAAGAGCCATGAAGTTCCATCCACCAGCCCACTGCATCCTATTGGCCTTTACCGAGAGCATAACACCCCCGCATGTTGGTCAGCACCAGTCACATCAGCGCTTCTTCGGTGGCAGCCACGCCCATGGCTGGTGTGATAGTCTCTGACTAGAAGTTAGGGCTATAGGAGAGAAAGGGAGAGAAAAGCACGGCCCTTGAGCAGCTGTTATTGGAGTGTGTCTGAGAGGCAGAGACCTAGACAGAAGCAGGCCTTGAGCCTAATGTCACGTGGTGCCCATACTAACGAACAAGACCATGCTTCGGCTTCTTTCCAGAGCTCTTGCCTTCTTTAGAAGGAAAAGCGACTTGGAGGTATACAAAGTGCAGTATTTGAGACTCTTGGAAGAAGGTACTCAACTCATCCCCTCCCCCTCCATTAGGGGTGCGGACATTTCTGATCTGGGGCCTCAAGGACTCAGAAGGGCTTGGCAAGCCGAGGGAGGTGCCACCTTGTGGCACGTGTCCACACCTGCTGGACTTGCATCAACTTCCACTGCAAACTCTCCTGTCCAGGGTGGTGATAGCGTAGACAGTGAGGACCCCCAGGAGGTTATGCTTCACCCTTGAATTTCCCCAGAGACCTTTCGAACTTATCTAGTATAAATGCCGTGTGACTATACAACACATTCCTTTTTATATTTTTGGTAGCAGTGGATCTTCCTGATTTGAAGGTAAAATTGATTTTGTTTCCCAAGCTGGCATGCATTTGAAACCAAGTGGAGGAGTCATATATCTGTTGCCTGTAGGAGAGCAGGGGCCATGTTTAACTTGTTCACTTTTGTATCCTAAAAACTTTCCGCAGAGTCTGGCACTGAGGGGACACTCAGGGAGATGTGGGAAGGCGTTTGTGTTTGGTGGGTGGGAGTCCATAACAGGGAGAAAGTTTGCTGGGGTGGATGGCATTCCTGCTCTGAATTGTATTAATGCTAATTTGTGCCAAGTGCTTATATGTGCCAAACACTGGGCTAGGAGCCTTTAGGGCATGTGTGTAATTAATACGAACAAAAAAAGTCAATGAGAGAGGTTCTAGTATTGTGGTGTCCGTTCTACAGCCAAGTTAGGGACACAAACAGAAAAGAGAGAGGCACACAGCTGGTCTATAGCACAGCAGAAGTCACAGCCCAACACTCCAGCAGCCATTTCTTACCCAATGTGCTCCCCATCTCTGAAGGCAACTTCTGCCACAAGAGTAAATTCACAATGTCATCAGGAGTGTGGTGTGAAAGAGGCTCCTCGTTGGTAAGCAATATTCTCTTAGTGGGTACTCTGCCTTCCTGGTGCTGGAATCTCCCTGTAGCTTCTCTGCCAGCAATGTTTGAACCCCTGCAGAGACGTCTGAGTCTTAGCAATTTGCCAGAGAAGGCTGTTTCTTTTTGCGGAAATCTTTCACTGCATCACCTGCTCATTAGCCCTGCTTTTCCTAAGAGGACCACACAGAAGAGTCTTTGACATATTTTCATGTGTCTGACTGGTAGTTGTTACCCTTGTACCTCCCACTTTCTTGTAATTTATGATTTCAGTTGACAAATTTGATCATTTTTTTCTGAATTTTTCAATATTTTCTTGGTTTCTCCTTCCATTATCTATTATGATCAACATCTGTCCCAACCATCCTGCCAAGGATTTACTGAAGGCCTTGGGGAAGCTCTGGATTCAGATCCCAGGCTATGGCTTACTAGCTGTGCTTGTTATAAATAAATAAATAAATAAACTCGAATGATTTGGATGCACATTCGGACGAGATTTAAACCTTCAGATCTCTTTATATGCTTTGTCTGGTGAGACTCTCCAGATGCTGCTGCTGTTGTTGACAATGATGGAATTGTATAACATGAATGCTTACAGATTCTCTAGATACAGATACAACAACTAACATTTACACTGTACCTGTGGGAAGCATTCACAGTTCTAAGCAGTTTACATATACGTGTCAGTTAATATTTATAACAACCCTATTAGGCCAACTTTGTTAATTTCTTGATTTTGCAGATGAAAACAAGTTCAGAAATGCCACGCCTGTGTGGCTGCCTTGAGGGTCCCGAGAGAGAGCGGTGAGAGATTAAGAAAGACACAGACGCCGGGCTTGGTGGCTCAGCCTGTATTCCCAGCACTTTGGGAGGTTGAGGTGAGTGGATTGCTTGAGCCAGCGGGTTCAAGACCCGCCTGGGCAACTTGGCGAGACCTCATCTCTACAGTAAATCAAAAAATTAGCTGAGTGTGGTAGGTAGCGCGTGCCTGTAGTTCCGGCTACTTGGAAGGCTGAGGCGGAAGGATCGCCGGAGCCCAGCAGGTCGAGGCTGCAGTGGAAGCGGCCACTGCACTCCAGTCTGGGTGACAGAGTGAGACTCCAACTCAAAAAAAAAAGAAAGAAGGACACAGACACAACGACATAAAGAAAAGCTGGGACGAGGTGGGACACTTTCCTCTGATGGAGAAGTGGCCCCAAACTAGCTCTGCATGTACACTTTATTTTATTTTATTTTTTTGAGTTGGAGTCTCACCTGGTCACCCAGACTGGAGAGCAGTGGCCGCTCCCAGCCACCGCAGCCTCGACCTGCTGGACTCTGGCGATCCTTCTGCCTCAGCCTTCCAAGTAGCTGGAACTATAGGCGCGCTACCACTCCAAGTTAATTTTTGATTTATTGTAGAGAGGAGGTCTCACCAAGTTGCCCAGGCGGGTTTGAACCCGCGGGCTCAGGCAATCCACTCACCTCAGCCTCCCAAAGGCGCGGGATTACAGGCTGAGCCACTGAGCCCGGCTAGCATGTTTATTTTATAATCAAGCACAAGGGAAGTTGGAAGGAATTCAAGGTCTGTGAGGGAGCTATAACTAAATTATGTTGCTACCTGAAAGACGAGCTGTTCCACAGTTATCTTGTTGTAGCTAGGGCTTTATCTGTACAATGTGCACCCGGATGTGTGGGCATCTGAGACACCATTTCGTGTAGCAGGCTGCATCCCTCACAGCCTGCCTTTGGCTAGGATGCAGAGCTTCCAAGTGAGACCTTGCTTATGAGCCTGGGGCCATTAAGTGAGACCTTGCCTTCGCTTGGGGGCTTTCCTCAAGGACTGCTACAGTGACAGTGCTCATCTGCTCCCCACATCACATCTGCTCCTGACACAGAAAGGTGAACAAATGTGCATACAGACTATAAGGCAAAGAGCTGTGATTCAAAACCAGGAAGTCTGGCTTCAAACTCAGTGCTCTTCCCTTCAGTGTTTGTCTGCCTAGGGCATGGAGCCACTGTGCTATATTGCAGAGAAATGGTGGAGCCAGCATTTCACCCCGGGCTCTCTGACTCCAGAATCTTGCACACTACACCACTGTACTCTATGTCATTGTCATCTGTATCTCAAGTCTAAAAATATTTTATTTCTAAATATAAATAATTGTCTACCATAGCTTTATATTCTAGGGCTTATTTGTAGTGTGTATTTGCTTTTGAGATGAATTAATAAAACCTTTTGTTTACTCATTTCTGAAGTGACAGCAGTTTAAAAACTGCGCAAGGAGTTGTGACAAAAATGTAGTGATTATGGCTTGATTAATGAGTCGATCTACTTCAGTAGTGATGTTGTGACTGGTAATTTGCCTCTAAAAGTTGGACCAAAAGCTACTGCAGTTGTGGAAGAAAATGAAACATCTCATTGCATATATCTTATTCAGCATTTAAAAGTACAATTGACAATGGTAATTATTGAAGTCTATACTACCTTGCAACTTCCTTTTATCACCCAAGTGACTGATTTCTGCATTTGTTGAAGTGCAATTGCTAGATGAGCAGACATACATTTTATCATTTTTTAAGACAAAATTATTGAAATATTAATATAATTAACCTACCATAAAAGTGCAGTGCATCCTCTAGGTTTTTTTTTTTTTGAGTTGGAGTCTCACTCTGTCACCCAGACTGGAGTGCAGTGGCTGCTCCCAGCCACTGCAGCCTCGACCTGCTAGGCTCTGACGATCCTTCCGCCTCAGCCTTCCAAGTAACTGGAACTACAGGCGCGCGCTACCACGCCTGGCTAATTTTTGATTTATTGTGTAGATGAGGTCTCGCCAAGTTGCCCAGGCGAGTCTCGAACCCAGGGCTCAGGCAATCCACTCACCTCAGCCTCCCAAAGTGTGGGATTACGGGCTGAGCCACCAAACCCAGATAGATATTTCTTCTAAGACTGCATTTCAACTTTGTTTTATGGAGTTTAATTTATATATACTATAAATGAGTCTGTCTTATCCATTTGGTTTTGGGTTCAATAAAAATCCTTAGAAAGGCTTATTGCATTTCATAATTCACACAAATATCACTTAGGTTTTCCTCTGAACATTAGTTATTTACATCTAAATATTCAGTCTTTCTGAAATTTATTTATTTATTTATTTTTGAGTTGGAGTCTTACTCTGTCACCCAGACTGGAGTGCAGTGGCCACTCCTGGCCACCGCAGCCTCGACCTGCTGGGCTCCAACGATCCTTCCACCTCAGCCTTCCAAGTAGCTGGAACTACAGGTGCACGCTACCACGCCCGGCTAATTTTTGATTTATTGTAGAGATAAGGTCTCGCCAAGTTGCCCAGGCGGGTCTCGAACCCGCAGGCTCAGGCAATCCACTTACCTCGGCCTCCCAAAGTGCTGGGATTACAGGCTGAGCCATCTAGCCCGGCCAGCCACCGAACCCAGCCTCCTGAAATTTATTTAGGTATTGCAATTGAGAGAAAAATCCAGCTTTTGTTTTGCTAATGGCTACCTTGTTATCCCCATATCTTTAATGCAGTAATCCCTGTTTTTCCTACTGAGTTGGAATGCCACTTGTATCATATGCTACATTAAAAAAGACATTTGAAACTGTGGGAACATCCTATTATGTTCATTTGTGTTATTATTTTAATCTTACCAAAACTAAGATATTTCAAAGCATCTGTCAGTGTAACACATAGAAGCCAGGTAAGGACCATAACCAGTCTTTCTTGAATTTCAAGATGTCTATTTTTTTCCCCACATTTTAACATTTCAATGTTTGGTAACTTGATTTCCCTGTCAAAACTTTTGTTTATGTTTTTGGAATTTTCCTGACCATTCTCACATGTTGTTTTTTTCAGTATGGATTATAAAATCATTGTGTTTAGTTTCCCCACTCCTAACAAAAACAACAATACACATTGGGATTTTTTTAATTGGGATGCTCTGAGTTTATAGATTTAGTTTAGAGAGAACTGATACAATGACAATAGTCTTCTCTCCCCAAGAGCATATGTCTTCTCTTTCATGCTTCTGAATTGTTCTGTGCTTTTATTTGAATGGTTCTGTATATCTCCTGCCAAGTTTATCTCTTAGATTTTTAATATTTTTGTTCCATCATCAGTATACACTTTAATT
The DNA here is from genome assembly GCF_000164805.1 of Carlito syrichta. Classification (NCBI taxonomy): domain Eukaryota; kingdom Metazoa; phylum Chordata; class Mammalia; order Primates; family Tarsiidae; genus Carlito; species Carlito syrichta. Next base: position 66,670 of record NW_007256383.1, on the reverse strand, counting down.
TAAATTATTTATTTAACTTTTAAAAATAAACTTTTTTTTTAGTTGAAGTCTCACACTGTCGCCCAGGCTGGAGTGCCGTGGCACACTTATGGCCACTGCAGCCTCGACCTGCTGGGCTCAGGTGATACTTCTGCCTCAGCCTTCCAAGTAGCTGGAACTACAGGCACACGCCACCATGCCCGGCAAATTTTTGGATTTATTGTAGAGATTAGGTCTTGCCAAGTTGCCCCGGCTGGTCTTGAACCCATGGGCTTAGGCAATCCTCTCACCTCAGCCTCCCAAAGTGCTGGGATTATAGGTGTGAGCCATCTAGCCCGGTCAAAAATAAACTTTTAATTTTAGTATAATATTAAATCATTATCAATATGTTATATACAGTAATTTCAAACTGATTTTGTCTTCCTGTATAGTACAGTATACTACAGTATTGATTTTCATAGTTTTATTTTTATAGTACAGTATCGGTTTTGTCTTCCTGTATATACAATATACTACAGTATGGTACAGTATTGATTTTTGTTATATAATTTAGTAGACGGCAAACTTACTGAACTACGTCTTAAATGATTGAGATGTACTTCATTGTTGTTATTGTTTAGATAGCAACTGTCAACTGAATGCTTAATATAAACTTTCTTTAAATTTGAACAGTTTTATATACATATAAAATCAAACATAAATAACTTGAACTCTAGAAGAATATGCAACGAAAAGTAAAAATTGTTCTTCATGCCCTTCTGGAGAACTTTTATTCTTCAGACATGGTGCTTTTGTGGTTATTACTTTTAGAAATAGAAGCCCTCTTCTCAGGGGCACCAGGAAAATGTGCATAATATTCTTATACCTTTTCATGATTTAGCAATATTAGCCAGTATTTATTGACTTTGCATCATGAAAGATGTGGAATCTGGCTAAACTGCATTATGTACTTCTCTGTTCCCTTTCATCAGTATTGTGTTAATTTATACAAATACATGCATGTGCATGTTCGTTTTTTGGTCTTCTGTAAGTTATCACTATAACTTCAAAATCAACAAAGACAGTTAACATTTTTGACATGCATGATAATACAGTATGATTACAGGGTGTTAAAAAGGGATTTTTAACATCTAGAAAATACAGTATTTACACTTATTCAGTACTGGTTGGCCCTTTTATTTTTATTTTATTTTATCTTTTTTGAGTTGGAGTCTCACTGTGTTGCCCAGACTGGAGTGCAGTGGCCACCCCCGGTCACCACAGTCTCGACCTGCTGGGCTCCGGTGATCCTTCTGTCTCAGCCTTCCAAGTAGCCGGAATTACAGGTGCGCGCTACCACGCCTGGCTGATTTTTGATTTGTTGTAGAGGTGAGGTCTCACCAAGTTGCCCAGGAGGGTCTCAAGCCTGCGTGCTCAGGCAATCCACTCACCTCGGCCTCCCAAAGTACCCGATTACAGGCTGAGCCGAGCTCGACCTGGTTGGCCCTTTTAAACACAATCTCTTTTTTTTTTTTTGAGTTGGAGTCTCACTTTGTCACCCAGACTGGAATGCAGTGGCTGCTCCTGGCCACCGCAGCCTCGACCTGCTGGGCTCCGGCGATCCTTCCTCCTCAGCCTTTCAAGTAGCTAGAACTACAGGCATGCGCTACCACGCTCGGCCGATTTTTTGATTTATTGTAGAGATGAGGTCTCGCCAAGTTGCCCAGGCAGGTCTTGAACCCGCGGGCTCAGACAATCCTCTCACCTCAGCCTCCCAAAGGCGCAGGATTACAGGCTGAGCCACTGAGCACGGCTTAAACACAATCTCATCAATTTTTGACTCCCATCAATTTTAAGACAAATCAATAGTTTAATAATGGAAGTTTAAAGTATGCATAGATTATGGGTAATCCCCTTGATTTCAAAAACGTCAAAATATGAAGAAAAATGGACATCTGGAAATACAAGAAAGACTGGTTATGGTCCTTACCTGATTTCTGTTTTATTGACATGTATGACACTAACAGATGCTTTGAAATATCTTAGTTTTGGTAAAGAAGTATCCTCTGTGTTACATTTCTAGAGTTTTTGAAAATTAAGGATTATGGATTTTCCAAATGTTCTTTAACACCCTCAAGATCTTCATTTAGTTTTTTTTAATTGAGCTATTGATATTGAGAAAAACATGAATCCTTTTCTTAATATTGAGTCATTATTATTTTATCAGAATTATTTCTATTTAGTTATGATGTATAATTCTTGCAATGTCCTGCCAGATTTGCTTGTTTACTTTTCATTTAGATTTTTGAATTTCCATAAATTGAATTCATGTATCTTTATGATATTTTTATCAATCCCTATTATGCTAGGTTTATACAAAGAATCAGAGCTTTCCTACATTCTTTATGTTTCTGCACAATTTCACATATGAATTATATATTCCATGAAGATTATAAAGGAGTCACCTATCTAGCCACCTTAGGACTAGCATCCATGAGGGATGGTGTTGGGTGTGGGGGAGGTTTTCATTTCTTCTAAAGCTATTATTTTGCTAGGCCTTTTTTGGTGTTTAGCAACAAAACTTGTAAATCTTCCTACATCATCATCTATCCCCTCCTCCTCTTATCCTATTTGAATAGAAAAGATGTCCTTTCTCCTAAGGCCAATCTTTCATACATGTATTTTGGATACCATTCCTTTTGGTTTCCTCAAACTCTTTTTTTACACTATTGAGTGTCTCTTCTGTTCCTGTCTTTTTAGGCTCTTCCTCTTTAAGGGCCAATATCCATTCCATACAAGTCCTATTCCTCAAGATTTTCTATCTTTTTTTATTTTTATTTTTTTTAGTAGAGATGAGGGTCTCACTATGTGGCCTAGGCTGGTGTCCAACTCCTGGCCTCAAACAATCAGAGATTGCTTTTTCTTTTAGCTTTCCCTTTCCTTTCATAGTCAGATAACTTGACAGGATTGCCTATCTCCATTGCCTTCTCTTTCTGTCATCTGTCATCCCACTTAAATCTGACTTCCTCATCCACCAACCACCGTGAGCCAGAAACTACCCTTACTCAGGTATATAGAAAGCACTTATCAGGGATAGTGAAAGTTGACCTTCAGATTTTGCTTATTTTGGTAGATGGTTCTTTCAATATCTTTTGCTGGGAGGAGGAGCAAAGAAATGATGCTGAGGAGAAATAAGATCAAGGGAGGTTTATTTACTTATTTTTAAGGTAAGAGAATTTGGAGTATATTTGTATGTTGATTCATTAGAAGGAGAAAATTTGTTGATATAGGAGGAAGGAGAAACATTAATTGTAGGATCAAAGTCCTCATGGATATAAGAGGGAATGGTACCATGTGCTCAATGAAGGGTCAGCCCTGGGTAAGAGCTGGGAAGTGCATTCACTGTTATAGGAGGAAACTAGGACAGGTTCTGGGAAGTTAGTGCAGGAACCCCTGTCCCATGGTCTTTGTTTTCTCAGGGAAATAAGAGACAAGGCTTACTTACTCTATGTTTATTAATTTTTCACTAATGAATTTACAAGTGAGGAATTTAAAAAAACCTGGAATTTATTTATTAAAAATTGTGTATGCATTCTTAAACTTGTCACCTTCAAAATACTCTCCGTGTGATGCAATGCACCTATCAAGATGTTTTTTCCACTGCACAAAACAGTTTTTTAGCTCGTCAGTTTTAATGCCCTTTAGTGCTCCTGCCATTTTTGTTTCAACTCTTCCACATTGGCAAAATGCTTCCTTTTGAGGAATTTTTTCAACGGGGAAACAACAACAAAAAAGTTGTTGGTAGCTAGGTGTGGTAGCACATGCCTGTAGTTCTGGCTCCTTGGAAGGTTCAGGCAGAAGGATCGCCGGAGCCCAGCAGGTTGAGGCTGCGGTGGCCGGAAGCGGCCACTGCACTCCAGCCTGGGTCACAGAGTGAGACTCCAACTCAAAAGAAAAATATTGCTGGGTCAACATTGGGTGAATAGGGAGGGTGGGGCATGGGGATCATGCCATTTTTGGTCAAAAACTGCAGAACGCTCAGCATGGTGTAGGCAGGTGTGATGTCACAGTGGAAGAACCAGCCATCTGTTTGCCACAACTCAGGATGTTTCTTCCACAAATCATGACACAACTTTCTCAAACCTTCCAGATGCAAACTTTGGTTGACAGTTTGATTACGTGGAACAAATTCAGAGTGTGCTACAAGGGGTCCACCATCCAGAAAGTTGATTCCAGTTTTTTGGGAGGTTCCCCCACATAAAATATTTGCGTCACTAAAAAAATAAAATAATGATGCTATACTTTTGAGGTATAGATAGTTTTAGATTGTAGAAAGGCATGCTTACTAGGGAACTAGAGTAAGATTATTGGGTAGTACCATATGTTCACATGATAATTATGTCCATCATTGTAAGTAGACCTGGACAGCTAAATTTGGTGTTTTTATTTCTAAAGCAGTCCACTTGTTGGGATAAAGGAGAAGAATGGCTGGATAGTTGGGCTTTTATGGGCTTTGGGTTTTGCCTGCTGCGAAAGACAAAGTTCAAGAATTGGTGGTGTTTAAAAGGGAGAAGAATCTGAGGAGGAAGAATGGGGCATTTAACATGAAACCTAAGGAAGGTCCAGTCTGATGTATGATTGAGCTAGTGTTGAGTCAGGGAACAGAGAGGTCCAGAGTGTGCTACGGATCGTCCATTTGGATACTAACAGAAGTGATGGATAGTTAGATAGGTGGGAACCTGGTGCTTCATTCCTTAATGAAAGCGAGGGGAGATAACCATGAGACTGACATGACTTTTTTTTTTTTTTTTAGTTGGAGTCTCACTCTGTCGCCCAGACTGGAGTGCAGTGGTCATTCCCGGTCACCACAGCGTCGACCTGCTGGGCTCCAGTGATCCTTCTGCCTCAGCCTTCCAAGTAGCTGGAACTACAGGCGCGCGCTACCACACCCGGCTAATTTTTTAATTTATTGTAGAGATGAGGTCTCACCAAGTCGCCCAGGCGGGTCTCGAACCCGTGGGCTCAGGCAATCCACTCACCTCAGCCTCCCAAGGCGCGGGATTACAGACTGAGCCACCGAGCCCGGCGATTTTTAAACTTTCAAAATTATTTTTCACAGTTTGCCTTGAAATAGTTAATTTTTTTGTTTATTCCCTTTTGTGAACTTCTAGAGGGAAATAATAGTGTATTTTTATCCTTGAATCTAATACTATCATGTATTAAATCTGGTGAGTGTGCATATGTTTTTAGACACATTTTTAAAATGTATGACTGTAGCCGGGCTCAGTGGCTCAGCCTGTAATCCCGTGCCTTTGGGAGGCTGAGGTGAGTGGATTGCCTGAGCCCGCGGGTTCGAGACCCGCCTGGGCAGGTGAGACCTCATCTCTACAATAAATCAAAAAATTAGCCAGGTGTGGTAGCACACGCTGTAATTCCGGCTACTCGGAAGGCTGAGGCGGAAGGATCACCGGAGCCCAGCAGGTCGAGGCTGCGGTGGCCGGGAGCGGCCACTGCACTCCAATCTGGGCGACAGAGTGAGACTCCAACTCAAAAAAAAAAAAAAAGAAAAAAAGTATGACTGTACAAAACATAGAGCAAATCCTAATGTAAACTATGTTCTCTATAACTGTGGACTTTGGGTAAAGGAGAGGAAAGACTAGATAGTTGGGCTTTTGTCAGCTTGAGGTTTGGGGACTTTATAATGTATTGATATCAACTTGTCAGTTGTAATCAATGTAGCACAAATGCAAGGTGCTAATAATAGGGGAAACTAAGGGTGAAGAAGAGGGAGTATATGGCAATTTTCCTAAGCTACTCTAAAAAGTAAGGTAAAAAAGATGAACCTCAGGCATTATTATATTATTAGCTCATGTCAATGGTGTTTGTCAGCTGATTGTTATAGTTGTTTAAACCATTTCTTTTTTTTGTTTGTTTGTTTGTTTTTGTTTTTTGGTTTTTTTTGAGTTGGATTCTCACTCTGTCGCCCAGACTGGAGTGCAGTGGCCGTTTCCGGCCACCGCAGCCTCGACCTGCTGGGCTCCGGCGATCCTTCCACCTCAGCCTTCCCAGTAGCCGGAATTACAGGCATGTGCTACCACGCCCGGCTGATTTTTTTTTTATTTATTGTAGAGATGAGGTCTCGCTGCCCAGGCGGGTCTCAAACCCGCGGGCTCAGGCAATTCACTCACCTCAGCCTCCCAAAGGCACGGGATTACAGGTTGAGCCACCGAGCCCGGCTTAAACCATTTCTTGAGCAACAATGGTTTAAACATTTGCTTCTGATTTTAAAACATTTATTATGTTTGAAATAACTCTTCCTTTGCCTTACAGGTGGATGTTTTCTGTGATAATTGCCATGACAATGAACCATCCGACTCCTCTAGGAGCGTTTCATTTAATTCTCTAATGGATGGGGCTGACTACATTAATCACACGATTTACTTCTGTCTAGATGTTGTTTGTAAAGGTATAATTTACATTTTTAAAAATTTTAAATGAAGTTTTACCTACTTTCTTCATTTTAACATGTTGATTTGGAAATGGTTAAAAGCACATCTTCCAGGGTCACATTTGGAACAAGCTTATTTGATGGGAGAATTTTGGTACAAGAACTACTTCTCCAGTATACTTGATTCCAGTCAGCATCTCTTTAATGTTTGAGGTGGACCTTTGGAGTTGAAAATAATGTGCAGCAGGGAATGGATACATAATGTTTTTTAAAACCCATGCTATAATTTGTTGCATTTTCACTTATTGAATGCAGTTACTAATATACCTGTAACATTTTTTGCTCACATAAGTATTGCATTTCTAATCTAATTAAAATATTACTAGTGTACAGGGATACTATTTTTGAAAAACATTTCAAATGCTTTTTTGTTGTTGTTGTTTAAAGATGTGGGATGACTAACCAGACGTGGTGGCGTGCGTCTGTAGTCCCAGCTACTTGGAAGGCTGAGGTGGAAGGATTGTCTAAGCCCAGCAGGTCGAGGTTGCGGTGGCTGTGAGCATGCCACTGCACTCCAGCCTGGGCAACAAAGAGTAAGACTCCAACTCAAAAAAAAATTAAAAAATTAAAAAATTTTTTAAAAAAAGATGTGGGATGAAGTTTGGAGATAGCTTTGCACCTCTCCATGTATATGGGGGGGGACTAAAAAAACCGAGAATTATTTTTTGAGGGTGGGTTCCTTGTAGTTCAGACTTCTCCCAGTAGATAAGTGTTCTAGGAAACCATTGGCATCAATGTGCCAGCTAGCATTGTTGTGAGACGCTGCGTTCAGCTTCAGTGATTTTTTATTTTGGAGAGTCAACGTGTTTGCCTGTTACATGATGGGTGACTTATGAGCACACCTGCCCAAACTGCATTGAATGTTCAGCAGTTTTTGACCAAAAATGGCATTACTTCCGTGCCCTACCCTCCCTATTCATTTGATCTCACCTCGAGCGACATTTTTGTTTGTTTCCCCGATGACAAAAATCCTCAGAGGGAAACTTTTTGCTGATGTGAAAGAGTTGAAACAAAAAATGGAGCACTAACAGGTATCAAAATTGATGAATTCAAAAACTGTTTTGAGCAGTGGAAAAAGCGTCTCAATAGGTGTATTGCATCAAACAGAGACTACTTTGAAGGTGACTGAAGTTTAAACGTGAGAATAAATACACAATTTTTTTTTTGAGTTGGAGTCTCACTCTGTCACCCAGGCTGGAGTGCAGTGGCACACTCAGGGCCATTGCAGCCTTGACCTTCTGGGCTCAGGCAATCCTTCCACTTCAGCCTTCCAAGTAGCTGGAGCTACAGGTGTGTGCCACTACACCCAGCTAATTTTTTGATTTATGTAAAGATTAAGTCTTGCCAGTTGCCCAGGCTGGTCTTGAACCCTGTGCTCAGGCAATTCTCTCGCCTCGGCCTCCTAAAGTGCTGGGATGCCAGGCATGAGCCACTGTGCCCAACCTAATGCACAATTTTTAAACAAATTCCAGTTTTTGGGGGGTCCTCTTTTGTATGTGTGTGTATCCATTATTGAATGTTATTTGTAATTGGGAGATGTAGTATTTTGTTGTTTTATGCCTAAAGCAATAATAAGTTAATTTGTTTATGCCGTTTCAGTTTGATTCAGCTCAAGACGGAGTGCTAGATATTGAGGAGATCAAGATAAATATATTATTATGCACCACCTATAGGGAACTCATAATTTAATTGGGAGAGGCAGACATGTGTAATGAATACATTGTAATGATGGGATGAGAACATCACTTAGCAAAGCAGAGGACATGATTGACTGCAATGGGGAGGATTGGGGAAAGTGGCCTGGGCAAGGTGTTCTCTGAGCTAGATTCCATGCCCCTGCCTAAAATTGCCACCACAAAGCTAGATTTTGAAAGGTGAATAGAAGTAAGAATTTTGTACCTGTTTTAGCCAAAGCAGCTGCCATTTAGCTAGCATGAAAACAGCGAAGTTAGCTTAAGCAGACAGCTTTCTATTTTACTTTTCTTGGATGTAAAAGCCAGAACTTGACCTTCGTTGTCAGCTCCTAAAGTCCCCCAAACTTGATTGACTGGTGGAAGTTAGGATTTTATTATCTGTTTTAGTCAGAAATTCCCAATTCTGAGAGAAAATCCCCTTGTGGTTGCTAAACTTTAAAGGTAATTTCTTGGTCTCTCTAACCATGCAATTCTTTCCAAGATAGGAAAGACTTGAACATATTTGCAATGCCTAAGGGATTGATCCTAGGAACTAAGTTAGGAACTATGTTTGCACCACAATGAACAGTTCTTCTATCCCAATTTTTACATTTTCAAAACCATCATGTTTACTATGATGCTTTGTTCCAAATTTGCATTTGTATCAGCACTGCAAAGACAAATATAATCTCCAGTGTAGGACTTTTAAACTGAATGCAATAACATTCATACCCATGTCAAATACTTCACTTCTGCCAGAAAGAACTCTCACAACTTTCGTAAATGTAAATGCTCTTCAGCCAAAGATCAAGTTAGGTTATTACTCATTTCAGTGAAGGAGGTGGAACCATGGCATGACTCAGTAAGAGGGCATTAGAAGAAAAAAAACAAACTATGATAAGAGTTAGGATTTAGTTGAAAGATTTGAAGAGGGTCAGCATTTAAAGCAGGGGTTAGCTCTATATTGGATGCTGCCACAAAGTGGGGACAGTTCTATGACTGGATATTGTGTGTGGCACAGTGGCCTTGTTTTCTCTATTTAGATAGAATTCTGAAGTGATCTTGTTTTATTTCTTTTTTGTTATGGTTTTCAAGTAATTTTCTCTAAGGTTATATCCTGTGAGATTGTTTATGTCCAACAGGAAAAGAAAATGGCCTGTGAGTGTCAGAGTAACTAGTTCTAGTATTGAAGTCTAGCTGTGAACATCAGATCAGTTCAGATATCAAAGGCTGGTTGTTTTCTTTTTCACTTTGATTTCATGATTTGGATGAAAAGAATCAAACTATTATTGGAATTCACTTAATTCTTTTTCCTCTTTAAAGCATCTGTCATTATTTACTTGTCTGCAAAGTTCTTACCCTAATGTAGCTAACATATTAACAGCTACTGTACCTAAGAAAAATTGGAATAAAAGAGTGTTGAAATTGTTAAAGCACATTTAAAAAAGTTATGCATCATAGGGTTTTATGTAAATGTTCTTTTTGTAGTTTCTCATGCTAATTCATGGTTTTGGACACTATTTTCTTAAAATATCTGCTAAGTTATAAAGTGAATCCTTTAGCAGATTTAAGTCCTCTGGTTTTTCATGGTTTAGTGATATCACGATGGCCCCCATAGAAGAGAGTAAATGTTGACAGATTGTTTTGGTTTGCTTGGGCTGCCACACAGACTACCAGGAACTGGGCTGAACCAAGATGCATTTATTTTCTCACAGTTCTGTAGGCTAGAATTCCAAGATCAAGGTTTCACTGATTTGGTTTCTGGTGATGTCTCTCTTCCTGCCTTGCAGATAGCTGCCTTCTCACTGTGTCCTCACATGACTTTACTCAGTGTGTGCACAGAGAAGAGTTCTCTGTTATCTGTTATCTCTTTTCATGAGGACACTAATTCCATCAAATTAGGGCCCTACCCTTATAATTTCATTAACCTTAGTTTGCTTCTTTGGAGATCTCATCGCCAAATACAGCCTCACTGAAGGTCAGGGCTTCAACATAAGAGTTTGGAGGAAAACACATCTTCGTGCAGTGGTAGTATTGTAGCCAATTAGGTGTATCCAAGGTGCGATTATTGCTAATTGAAGGGAAACACAAACATTCAGTCCATAACAAAGATTATTGCAGAAGCCATGTATTCATCAACTCTCCTGAGAAACCAATTTGTTACAGCACTCATTTTCACTAAGCATGAACTCATTTTTAGCTCATTGCTGCCAAAAGTGTTTATTGAAAACTAAAATAAGGCTACCAAATTATCAAATAAATACGTCATTTTAGACTGACACCACGACAAGAGCGTTGGGACCTATCTCTACACTTTATGACAAGACATCTTAACTGTTCTTTCCCTCAGATTTTTTTAAATTTTTTTATTCATTTGTTTTTTTTGAGTTGGAGTCTCACTCTGTCACCCAGACTGGAGTGCAGTGGCCGCTCCCAGCCACCGCAGCCTTGACCTGCTGGGCTCCGGCGATCCTTCCGCCTCAGCCTTCCAAGTAGCTGGAACTACAGGCGTGCGCTATCACGCCCGGCTAATTTTTTGATTTATTGTAGAGATGAGGTCTCACCAAGTTGCCCAGGTGGGTCTTGAACCCACAGGCTCAGGCAATCCACTCGCCTCGTCCTCCCAAAGTGCTGGGATTACAGGCTGAGCCAAATGCTAACCTGTAGCATACCATATTTCCCAGTGATCCTGCCAGCTTGATGGCCTGGCAGAATCTTACCTTTTTCAGGTCATGGCGCAGACCTACAGCATGACAACTAGTCCACCAATTGACCGACTTGACCAGGAGCATCTGATACCTCTCCTATACCTGAGACTGGTTGAAGTTACCTAAGCCCTATCTACTTATGTCAGAGGACACTTTGTTTTATCATCAAGCAACCCCCAGGTAGTCCTTGAAAGGAGGATGTTGGCTGGGCTCTGTGGCTCAGCCTGTAATCCCAGCGCTTTGGGAGGCCGAGTTGAGTGGATTGCCTGAGCCTGCGGGTTTGAGAACTGCCTGGGCAACTTGGCGAGACCCTGTCTCTGCAATAAATCAAAAATTTGCCGGGTGTGGTAGCGCGCGCCTGTAATTCTGGCTACTCGGAAGGCAGAGGCGGAAGGATCCCCGGAGCCCAGCAAGACGAGGCTGCGGTGGCTGGGAGCGGCCACTGCACTCCAGTCTGTGCAACAGAGTGAGACTCCAACTCAAAATAAATAAATAAATAAATAAATAAATAAAGGAGGGTGTTAATTACCTTGTGTCTGGAAAGAGTATGGAAATGAGAATCAGATTACTATTGATTGTATTTCAGATTTTACCATGAAGTGGAAGTTTATCATTTTGGTTTAACTTTTTGTCATTTTACTAAGAAAATTTTCAAACATACGGATAATTTGTTAGAATTATACAGTGAACAATCATGTAACAACCTACCTGGATTCTACTATTAATATTTTAATATATTTGTTTTATCACATGTCTATCTATGTATTCATTATTCCATGTCTACCAGTCTATTTCATATTTTTTGACATATTTGAAAGTAAAATGCAGACATTTATATAGTGTTCCCTGAATACTCCAGCATGTTATCAGTGACTCAAGTTCAATATTTGTTTAGAGGGTTTTTTTTTTTTTAACAAGTAATCAATACATATAAAACTAATAGAATTGTGCCTGGTACATAATCAGCACCAAATAAATGTCGACGGCTACATTAGTGATAGGACATATTGTTACAGAAAGAAAGAAACAATTTTCTCAGGTGTTTTGGACAGGAGTTAAATGTACATGTATGTTACATATGTATCTTATGTATTACAGTTATAAACAAATTTTTAAAATAAAT
>NW_007256383.1:52910-53814 GCF_000164805.1 Carlito syrichta | reverse complement strand
GAAGAGTCAAGGACTACTTGAAAGATTTTTAATTTGACCAATGGTAAGGGAAGAGTTTTCTTTTTTCTTTTTTTTTTTTTTTTTTGAATTGGAGTCTCACTCCATCACCCCAGACTGGAGTGCAGTGACACGCTCCCGGCTCGACCTGCTGGGCTCCGGCTATCTTTCCGCCTCAGCCTTCCAAGTAGGTGGAACTACAGGTGCGCGCTACCACGCCTGGCTAATTTTTTTGATTTATTGTAGAGATGAGGTCTCACCAGGTTGCCCAGGCAGGTCTCGAACCTGCAGGCTCAGGCAATTCACTCCCCTCGGCCTCCCAAAGTGCGGGATTACAGGCTGAGCCATGGAGCCCGGCCTCATTTTTGAAATGTGGAAAAACTGACGAACAAAATTGGGTGCATGAGAAGAATAGTAGAAACTCAGCTTTAGTTATAATTTGAATATGAATCTGAGGTTGCGTAAAGCTGCAGGCATATACTTTTTGGAGTCAACAGTTTATGGATATTATATAAAGCCAAACAAAAGGAATATATAGAGAAAAAAGAAAAAGTGATAGAGAAGAGGTCCATGTCTTTTGGACCTCAGTAATGCATGTCTTGGGTCATTCTAAAATTTAGTTGTAATGGAATTGAAGAGAAACAAAGAAAGGACTATGAAGGGACTGGAAAATTCTGGGTCATAGTTTATATAAATATTTACCTTTAGTAAATATTATCGGCTTTCTGAAGTAGTTGTACCAATCTATACTTCCAGTAGCAGTGCTTGAGAATTACGTATGCTCCCAATTCTCCCTGGTGCCTTTGTATCTTGTGAATTACTTTTAACTTATTTTATTTTATTTTTTTTGAGTTGGAGTCTCACTCTGTCGCCCAGACTGGAGTGCAGTGGCCGCTCCCGGCCACCG
>NW_007256383.1:47449-52890 GCF_000164805.1 Carlito syrichta | reverse complement strand
GGTGCCCAGGTGGGTCTCGAACCTGCAGGCTCAGGCAATCCACTCACCTCAGCCTCCCAAAGACGCGGGATTACAGGCTGAGCCACCGAGCCCCGCCTTTTAATTTATTTTAAAAATTTGTTTATAACTGTAATACATAAGATACATATGTAACATACATGTACATTTAACTCCTGTCCAAAACACCTGAGAAAATTGTTTCTTTCTTTCTGTAACAATATGTCCTATTACTAATGTAGCCATCGACATTTATTTGGTGCTGATTATGTACCAGGCACAATTCTATTAGTTTTATATGTATTGATTACTTGTCCCTGCAACTCTAGGTGGTAAGTACTACTATTATATTTCTCATTTTTTAGATGAAGAACTGAGGTACAGAGAGGTTAAATACCTTGACCAAGACTGTAAACTGAGTAAGTGGCAGTGTCAAAATTTGAATAAAGGTAGTTAAGTTCAAACTTGTGCTCTTACTTGTAGGTATGTAAATATGTAACTTGACTGCCTGTCTCTAAGGAGGTGGGAATATGACCAGTTGTTTAATAAATCCTGTACTGTTCCCAAAAGATAAGCTGTTCTACACAGTTGACACTTCTCGCCATTTGACTTTGTTAAATCAATAGAGAAGAATCAACCACAAAGGATTATAAACTTCCTTTCCTTTTTTTTCTTCCATCATTAGTGGAAGCATGAACTTCCTTTCTGACAGGAAAATTTACAGGTTAACTGTTTAAAAATGCCCAAAATGTACCTTAGATATAATAGAAACTATTTTAGAGTCAAAGTAGCTTGTGAAATGTAACATTACCAAACATAAGAGCTATTTCAACTTGGTTTTTTTAATGACTGTTTTAGATTTTGATTATCAGAGTGACCTGATAGAAGTTGAGTTTTCCATCCAGCCAGACACATAGAGCAGAAAGATCGCCTCAGTGAGGCCTCTGAGACATTGGCATGTGCGTGAGGTAGTCTATATAGTGCATTTGTCATTCAGTTCTGCCTCTCTGAAGTGATAACTTCTACTGCACAAGATTCTATTGGGTGTGTTGGGAAACCTAAAATAAAATGTATTTTTTAGCTGGGCTCGGTGGCTCAGCCAGTAATCCCGCGCCTTTGGGAGACTGAGGTGAGTGGACTGCCTGAGCCCGCGGGTTCGAGACCCGCCTGGGCAGGCGAGACCTCATCTCTACAATAAATCAAAAAACTAGCCGGGCGTGGTAGCGCGCGCGTGTAATTCCGGCTACTCGGAAGGCTGAGGCGAAAGGATCGCCGGAACCCAGCAGGTCGAGGCTGCGGTGGCCAGGAGCGGCCACTGCACTCCAGTCTGGGCGACAGAGTGAGACTCCAACTCAAAAAATAATAATAATAATGTATTCTTTGCAAAGAAGAGTCTAGTTTCTTTTTGAGAAAACTGCACTTCTGAAAGGAAATAATTAGAGAATAATGCAGAATACACATAACTAAAAACTAAATTATATTGTTTATTTGGGAAGTATTAAAAAGCTTTGAGAGCAACAAAAACAGGAAGAAAAATTATGCTTCAGGGAATTGTTAGGAAATAATGAATGGAGTGGAACTTGAGCTACCAGCAACAGCTGGTTATGATTTAGATAGTGGAGACTGAAAATGAATTGGCACAATGGTAGAGATGAAGGAATAAGCTTGGAATGTGACTTGGGAAGTAGGGAAAAACGACAGTTTAATAACTCCACATTCCTTTCTCATGCAACCCCTTTCACTTTCTCAACCTTAACTACACAGGCTGATGGCCATTGTGTGTAATATTTAGAAAAGAATTTCTCAACAGAGAACTGGGTCCCATCCCCCAGAGATTCCAATTTAATTGGTTTAAGGTGGGGTCTGGACATGAGTATTTTAACAAAGCACCCCTGATACTGCCAGTATGCCAATCATTTTGGGAATCACTGATGGGGATGAAGCGACCTGCAGGTTGGAGCCAGAGTGAGGAGGTGCAAAACCTGTTATAGGTATTATGCTATATATAGTATGCCATATACAGTGATTTCATCATCATTAGCATCATTTATAAGCATGCATTACAAGCCTGAATGGAAGAAATGGAGTGTTAGATAATATTGTCTTTTTCACCTTGGATCCTGTGAAACTTCCTAATGGATATGTACCTCAACATATGACATCATCAGTGCAATCATGGTGTAGAGCATTCAGCCCTGCTATACTTAGAGAGCAGTTTCTGTCATCCCAGTGCAAAGGTCATAATAGCAAACCATTTTTTTTTTTTTTGAGTTGGAGTCTCACTGTCGCCCAGACTGGAGTGCAGTGGCCACTCCCGGCCACTGCAGCCTCGACCTGCTGGGTTCTGGCGATCCTTCCGCCTCAGCCTTCCAAGTAGCCGGAATTACAGGCACTCGCTACCACGCCCAGCTGATTTTTTGTAGAGATGAGGTCTCGCTGCCCAGGCGGGTCTCGAACCCGCAGGCTCAGGCATTCCACTCACCTCAGCCTCCCACAGGCGCGGGATTACAGGTTGAGCCACCGAGCCTGGCTGCAAACCATTTTTATTCCTTGTGAATCTTTCCTTGTATGAATGATACAGGCATTGGTTCAAATGAGTTTTGAAAATAATAAATTAGAAAATCTCAACAATTATTTCAAATACAACTTTTTTTTTTTTTTTTGCGTTGGAGTCTCACTCTGTCGCCCAGACTGGAGTGCAGTGGCACGCTCCCGGCCACCGCAGCCTCGACCTGCTGGGCTCCGGCGATCCTTCCGGCTCAGCCTTCTGAGTAGCTGGAACTACAGGCGTGCGCTACCACGCCTGGCTGATTTTTTATTTATTGTAGAGATGAGGTCTCGCCAAGTTGCCCGGGCGGGTCTCGAACCCCGGGTTCATGCAATCCACTCACCTCAGCCTCCCAAAGGCGCGGGATTACAGACTGGCCACCGAGCCCGGCTCAAATACAACTTTTGAAGCCCTGAGTAGGTTAACTAAATGGAGTGTATCTTCTTGAGACTGTTCAACGTTTTCCATGATTGATTAAAGACATTTTAATTCCTTGTAATAATCTCATATTCATGCTTTTCTCTTTTTTGTAAATCTGTTTTTTAAAAATTAATCTACAGTCTTTGTTTTGCTTGTCTACATTTTGACATTTTTAAAGAGCACATTGCACATTATAAGTTTTTTTCTATTATGAGTTTGCATTACAAATCCAGTGGAACCACCCAACCATCTAGTGGTTAGTTCCCCATTTTGTGGATACGCATTTGGAATCATTATCCTCTTGTCTTTAGGTATTCACTCACTGATTCACTATACAAATAGTGACTGCTTTGTAATATGTTAGGCACTGGAGTTATAGCCTTAACCAAAAGGACAACATTCTGGGCCCTAATGATACTTGTGTTCTGTTAATGTCCGTCTTGTCTTCCTGACAATGCAGCAGTAACTCCTAGGATAGAAAGGGACAAGTGGGAGCTGTGGCAGCTTCAGGTCCCTGTAAATATCGTCATTCCAAAGCAGCCCCACGTCCTATGGGAATTACAGAGAAGTTTGCTATTGGATTTGAAAGATGCATGGGTCATGGATTCTGTAGCCTCCCCATTTAATTCTCCAGTCAGGTGAGAATCCTAGTAAGGTGGCAATTTCAGTCACAGCTGCTGTTTCACAAACATCCTACTGGAGTGAGTGAATCGCTTCAGCACCTGGGGTGCAGTGGTTGGGTGGGTGAATTTTTTCCCTTCATCATTTTAAATAACAAAGTTCAGAATCTGTTTGCTTTCCTAGGGCTGGCCCAGATGTTGTTGCCATTATTTCAAATGCAAACTTTTTTAATCGTCTCACCCTTATTGGGATGTCACATTGGTCTTCCTAAATGGCACAGGATCCTGGGAGCAGGAAGAAGCCTGCTGGGTTAAACCCTGTTTTCCACAGGTGGGACAGAAATGGCATGAAAATACAGGAATCTGCCACCATGAGTTTCTGGGCCTCTGTTGTTCTGTGGTGGAGCATGCTGTGAGTGGGTTGCAGATATGCTGATATCAGATGCCCCTAAGGTCATTTAGGGATACATGAAAGAAAGAAAAGCAAATAAGACAATGATCTTGAGCTGCAGCCTTTGGATCGAATGTGGCCTGCCATCTCCTTTTTCTTAAATAGCTGCATTCAGATATAATTAACAAAACTTATAATTCACCCACCTAAAGTGTACCATTCAATTTTTTCAAAGTATATTTGCAGTGTCATGCAGCCATCACCACAATCTTAATTTTAGAACCGTTTCACTACTGCTTAAAGACATTTCCTAACAGGAATTTAAATACAGTTTTAAATCTCATCATTTGATAGAGTCACAAACACATTAATGCTCTTGCTTGCATTTTAAAATTCAGCTATTCACTGGAACCCAGTAAACATTGAGATCTGCTACAATCAATTGGTCACTCATATGGCATCAGATGTCACTTGTGATCTGAATGTCAAATTTTCTTTTTCATCCAGATATGTCACTCAAATTCCTTAAATACATAGCCAATTACCTACTGCAGTTTATTTTGTCTCAAATTCAATTGTCCTAAAACAAAGCTTTGCTCTGAGAACAAAGAATGAAAGAAAATGAACAGATTCTCAGACAAATATGGGACAATACTAAACACACCAATATACTCCAGTAGGAATGCTAGGAGAAGAGAGAAAGGAGCAGAGCATTTATTAAAAAAAAATGATGGCTGAAAATTTCCCAAATATGATAACAAAAGTTTATCTACACATGCAAACATCTCAATAAACTACAAGTAGAGTAGGATAAACACAAAAAGATCCATAAACAAAGATCATCATAATAATGCTAAAAAACCGAAGACAAGGAAAAAAAAAATTGTGAGCACCAAGAGAAAAATTATTCACTTACTTACAAAAGAACCCTTGTAAGAATAACAGTTGACCACTCGAAGGCAATGGAATAATATACACAAAGTGCTGAAAGAAAAAAAAAAAACCTGTCGTCCTATATTCAGGAAAACTATTTTTCTAAAATGAAGGTAAAATAAAGACATCCCCGTATTTTTAAGAACCTGAAAACATTTGTTGCTATCAGACATGCTTTACTAAAATATTAAAGGAAGTTCTTCAAGCTGAAAGCAGTTTATTTTATTTTATTTTAAAGATGTGGGGTACAACCGGGCTCGGTGGCTCAGCCTGTAATCTGCGCCTTGGGAGGCTGAGGTGAGTGGATTGCCTGAAACCGCGGGTTTGTGACCCGCCTGGGCAACTTGACGAGATTTCATCTCTACAATAAATCAAAAAAAATTAGCCAGGCGTGGTAGCACACACCTGTAGTTCCAGCTACTCAGAAGGCTGAGGCGGAAGGATCGCTGGAGCCCAGCAGGTCAAGGCTGCAGTGGCCGAAGCGGCCACTGCACTCCCGTCTGGGTGACAGAGTGAGACTCCAACTCAAAAA
>NW_007256383.1:45516-47312 GCF_000164805.1 Carlito syrichta | reverse complement strand
ACTCTAAGTCCATCCAAGTTGCTGTGAAGTTCATAATTTTGTCCTTCTTTATGGCTGTGTAATATTCCATTGCATATATGTACCACTTTTTTTATACAGTTCTCTTTCGATGGGTAGCACAGTTGGTTCCATGTTCTTGCTATTGTGAACAATGCAAAGCAGTTGACTTTAGGTTGTTATTCAAACCCATATGAAAAAGAGTACTGGTAAACATAATTATGCAATCATAAAATGCAGTATAAATGCATATCTCTTATTCTTTTATCTTAATACACAATTGCAGACAACAATACGTAAATAATTATATGGTTTGCCTATAACATATATACAAGGGGGGCACCCCCAAAACTGGAATTTATTTATAGAAATTGTATATTTATTCTTACGAATTTAAACTTCAGTGACCTTCAAAGTACTTGTTGTTTGGTGCAATACACCTATTGAGACACTTCTTCCACTGCTCAAAACAGTTTTTGAACTCATCAATTTTGATTCCTTTTAGTGCTTCTGGCGTTTTTTTGCTTCACCTCTTCTACATTAGCAAAATATTTCCCTCCGAGGACTTTTTTCCTCCAGAGAAACAAAAAAAAGTTGCTTGGGATGAGATCCTGTGAAACGGGAGAGTGGGACACGGGGGTCATGCCATTTTGGTCAAAAACTGCTGGACGCTGAGCATAGTATGGGCAGGTGCACTTGTAAATCTCCCATTATGAAATTGGCAAACACCTTGAAAGAAACTCCAAAAATTTTCACTGAAACTGAACACAGTCTCTCACAACAATGCTAGTTAGCACACTGATGCTGATGACTTCCTAGAACACTTATCTGGCAGGGCAAGCTTGCACTACAAGGTACTCACCCTCCAAAAACTAATTCCGGTTCTTTTTGGGTTCCCCCTTGCATATGTAATATATTTGCTAAATAACAACAACAACAACAACAAAGAGGTGGATGGGATAAAGTTAAATTTGACTAAGATGATGGCACTAGAAGGTAACTAGAATTCCCAGGATATAGTGAAGA
Source organism: Carlito syrichta (assembly GCF_000164805.1). Classification (NCBI taxonomy): domain Eukaryota; kingdom Metazoa; phylum Chordata; class Mammalia; order Primates; family Tarsiidae; genus Carlito; species Carlito syrichta. Next base: position 46,289 of record NW_007256383.1, on the reverse strand, counting down.
GAATAAAAACCGTTAAATCAGGTTAATAAAAGCTAGTAATATATACTTACATTTCTTCTCTCAACTTTTGAAAATACGTAAAATTATATCAAGTAATAACTATAACAATGTAATTTTGTGTCTCTAGCATATCTCGATATTCTAGATGTAACATGTATAACAATACCACTAAAAGGAGGGAAATGGAATAGAGCTATACAGAAGTTTTTTTTTTTTTTTGAGTTGGAGTCTCACTCTATTGCCCAGACTGGAGTGCAGTGGCCGCTCCCGGCCACCGCAGCCTCACCTGCTGGGCTCTGGCGATCCTTCCGCCTCAGCCTTCCGAGTAGCCGGAATTACAGGCGCGCGATCCCACACCCGGCTCCTTTCAGAAGTATTTCAATAGAATTAATGTAGTATAAATATAAAGTAATTTTGATAAATTAATGTATATAATGAACTCAAGAGCAGCAATAAAAGAAATGACTAAAAAATATAGTGAAAAAGCTATGAATGAAATTAGATGATATTCACTTAATATAAATGATAATGGTGAGAGAGGAATGGAAGAATAAAAATGATATGAGACTTACAGTAAGCAGAGTATAAAATGGCAGATGTGAATCGAATTATATTAATAACATTAAATGTTAATAGATTGAGTCATGTAATAAAAATAGAGATTGTCAGAATTCATTTAAAAAAGATCCCCTGGGCTCGGTGGCTCAGCCTGTAATCCCACGCCTTTGGGAGGCTGAGGTGAGTGGATTGCCTGAGCCCGCGGGTTCGAGACC
>NW_007256383.1:43873-45496 GCF_000164805.1 Carlito syrichta | reverse complement strand
GTAGTTCCAGCTACTTGGAAGACTGAGGCGGAAGGATCGCTGGAGCCCAGCAGGTCGAGGCTGCGGTGGCCGGGAGCGGCCACTGCACTCCAGTCTGGGCGACAGAGTGAGACTCCAACTCAAAAAACAAACAAAAACAAAGAGACAGACAAAAAAAAAAGAGCACAAAAAATAAAAAAAAATAAAGAGAGAGAGAGAGAGAGAGCGAGTCGGGCTTTTGGCTTAGCCTGTAATCCCGTGCTTTGGAAGGCTAAGGTGAGTGAATTGCCTGAGCCTGCGGGTTCGAGACCTGCCTGGGCAACTTGGCAAGACCTCATCTCTACAATAAATTAAAAAAAATTAGTTGGGCATGGTAGCACGCGCCTGTAGTTTCAGTTACTTGGAAGGCTGAGGCGAAAGGATTGTCGGAGCCCAGCAGGTCGAAGCTGCGGTGGCCGGGAGCATGCCACTGTCCTCCAGTCTGGGAGACAGAGTAAGACTCCAACTCAAAATAAATAGATAAAATAAAAAAATAAATAAAAAGAGAGAGAATAAAAAAAAAAAAAAAGGAGTCACCATTTCCAAGCAATTTTAAATTCCAACCAGACAAACTTCATTTGATCTCAGGGTTTGGGAATAATCCTCTGTGGCTTAAGTTCTACACCCTGGGCTCTTGGTTCTGCTCTTTGGGCTTCCAGTTCTTCCTTTAGGACCATCTTTCATTTTTCATGGAAAATATGTAAATATGTATTTGCATGTTTGTAGTTTCAGGAGTCTGTTTTCTACTTGTAGACCTTTCAAAGTCCAGCAGCCTACTTTCGTTACTTCTGCTCTCTGTCACTTTTTTGGTATAAGCTGACAGTGTTCTTGCTAGCATAAAATTCTCAAAATCCTTGTGAATCTCGTTTGTATGTCATGGGGATTCACTTTATTAAACAAGAGGCCCTTCCACAGGTTTTTTCCTGCATAATCACATATCTATTTACAGCTTCTGCTGAATTGACTGAGAGGATCCATTAGTTATACATAAAATCTCTTCGGCGAGCCTTGTGTATGACAGAGCACTCTGACTTTTGATCCTCCTGAGATATTAGCAAAAGGCTATCCAGCCACACACTTGGCTTTCTTTTCAGAGCACGCTTTCCTGACAGCGAGTCTTCTAACTTTTTTGTCTTTTGAAATTTGTATAGGCAAAAATTTCGCAAATCATGTCTCTGTTCCTATTTGCTAAACAATTCTTCCATCAATTTTTCTTATTCCTCTCCCATTTGACTGTAAGCAGTCAGAAGAAATAAGTCTCCATCTTTAACACGTTGCTTGGAAATTTCCTAAGCTAAATATCTAAGCTCCTTGTTTATAAGTTCTGGTTTTTACATAACTGTAGGATGCAAATCAACTAAATTTTTTGCCACTGTATGACAAGAATCCCCTTTCATTCAGGTTCTAACAACATGATGCTTATTTTGGGGGAGGAGGGGATGGATGTTAAGGAATTGGCTCATGTGGTTGTGGGGACTTGCAAGTCTGAAATCTGTAGGGTAGGCTGGTAAGCTAGAAATGTAGGAAAAAGTTGATACTGAAGTCTTGAAGTAGAACATCTTCTTTTCCAAGAATCCTGTCTTTGATCTTTTTTTTTTTTTTTTG
>NW_007256383.1:29979-43853 GCF_000164805.1 Carlito syrichta | reverse complement strand
CTCTGTCTTTGATCTTAATATCGTTTAACTGATTGAATGAAGTCCACCCATATTATGGAAGGTAATCTGTTTCCTTAAAGTTAACTGATTGTAGGTATATATTATTTTTTATAAGAAGAGATTTTATTCAAAATGATTCTTGCAAGGAGGGAAAATGACTATTGCATTAGGAAGAGGGAAACTGTTGCAATAAGTAGAACACTGAGACCATATGATCTTCTGGCATCGCAAGAATTAGGCAGTGCCGGGCTAAGTGGCTCAGCCTGTAATCCCGCACTTTGGGAGGCCAAGGTGAGTGGATTGCCTGAGCCTGCGGGTTTGAAACCCGCCTGGGCAACTTGGCGAGACCTCATCTCTACAATAAATCAAAAATGAGCCGGGCGTGGTAGCGCGCCTATAGTTCCAGCTACTTGGAAGGCTGAGGCGGAAGGATCGCCGGAGCCCAGCGAGTCAAGGCTGCGGTGGCCGGGAGCGGCCACTGCACTCCAGTCTGGGCGACAGAGTGAGACTCCAACTCAAAATAAAATAAAATAGAATAAAATAAAATAAAATAAATCCAAATTACATAGTTAAAATTCTGTTAAATGAAAAATGCCAAGTTGGAATATTGCTCTGTAATCTACACTACCAAATGGCAAAGGCAGAAAGGAAAATGAGACTCCTATGTAGAGATACAAGTGGCCCCCAGTTCATAGAATAGGCAATCATAACAATCTAAGAGCTAATATTACCTTTTGAAGTGAGAATCCCTAATTATTGATCAGTTATTTTGGCCAATGGATATGGAGGTGAGAATAGAAAAGATGATTTTAAAATATAATCATAAAGAAAATCAGTAAGATGGGCCAGGCTCGGTGACTTAGTCTGTAATCCCAGCACTTTGGGAGACTGAGGTGAGTGGATTGCCTGAGCCCGCGGGTTCGAGATCCGCCGCGGCAATTTGGCAAGACCTTGTCTGTACAATAAATAAAAAATTAGCCAGACGGGATAGCACACACCTGTAGTGTCGGCTACTTGAAAGGCTAAGGCGGAAATATTGCCGGAACCCAGCAGGTCGAGGCTGTGGTGGCCGGGAGCATGCCACTGCACTCCAGTCTGGGCGACAGAGTGAGACTCCAACTCAGAAAAAAAAGAAAAGAAAAAAATCAGTAAGATGAATAATAAAACAATTTGTAATATTTTTTGTTCTTAAAAAATGTTAGTGAGGTATTATTCTATCAAAACAAGCTGTCAGAATAAAAAATTGGAAAGAGAATAAGTCCATCTTAAATAGTTCTTATGATATAAGCCTATAACAAGCACTGACCTGTCAACAGCAGCTTTTTCAGATAATCTGGTTGACACTGAATCCAAGATTCTTATTGGGCTCTAGAATGTTATCCTGAGATTTTCAAGAAGTATTTGGAAAATATTGAGGTTACCCAAATATTTATATGAAGATTTTATTTTAGTGACTAGGCTTGTTCATTTCTAGGAATTCTATTTTATTCTTTTTTCAAATCTTATGATCTATTATTTTATAGTTTCCTTCAGATTGTTCTAATATTCCAAATTCCTGAGTTACCAATCATTATTGAAATTTATGACTTTTTTTTTTTGAGTTGGAATCTCACTCTGTCGCCCAGACTGGAGTGCAGTGGCCGCTCCTGGCCACCGCAGCCTCGACCTGCTGGGCTCTGGCGATCCTTCTGCCTCAGCCTTCCCAGTAGCCAGAATTATAGGCATGCGCTACCACACCCGGCTGATTTTTTTTTGATTTATTGTAGAGATGAGGTCTTGCTGCCCAGGCGGGTCTTGAACCTGCGGGCTCAGGCAATCCACTCACCTCAGCTTCCCAAAGGCATGGGATTACAGGCTGAGCCACCGAGCCTGGCCAGGTTTTATTTCAACACTACATTAGTCAGGATTCTCTAGAGAAACAGAATCAATAAGATAAATAGATGGTAGATAGATAGATGATAGATAGATTAGAGGGGATTTATTAGAGGAATTAGCTCATGTGATTATGGAAGCTGAGACGTCCATGATATGCCATCTGCAAGCTGACAAACCAGGGAAGCTGGCAGCATAGCTCAGTCCAAGTCTGAGTACCTGAGATCCTGGGGCCTGTTGGTGCATGTCCTGGAATCTGAAAACTGAAGAACCTGGAGTTCTGAGGTCCAAGGACAGGAGAAATGGGTGTTATGGCTCTAGAAGAGGGTAAATTTGCCTTTCCTCTGCCTTCTTGTTCAACCTGAACCCTCAACCGACTGGATAGGCCTGCTCACATTGAGTGAGGGTGAATCTTCCTTACTCAGTCCACTGATTCAAATGGCAACCTCTTCTGGAAACACTCTCACAGACACCCAGAAATAATGCTTTAATAGTTATCTGGGTATCCCTTAAGCCAATCAAGTTGACACCTATAATTAACCATCACAGACACCAACTGATGTCTGGGAGGACAATTCAATTGTGATGTTAACCACTCAAAGTTAGTGTCAGACTTTACAAGTAAAAAGACAAGGTACTCAACAAGATGGCTCTCACTTTAGACACAAGCCACAAGTGGAATCCCCAGACCACTTCAGACTTTTGACCAACTGTCTATAAATCTCTCTATTTCCCTCTACCCTCTTCATGTTTGATAATTTGCTAGAATGATTCACAGAGCTCAGGAAAGTGCTATACTTAGATTACAGTTCATTATAAAGTATACAAACGTGGAACAGCCAGATGAATAGACACAGAAGGTAAATTGTGAGGAAAGCCCAAATACAGAGCTATCACGCCTTCTCCTTGTGGAGTCACCTTCTTAGCACATCAATGTGTTCACTAACCAGAAAGCGTCACTAAACTTCAATGTCCAAATATTTAGTTGTGGTTTAATTGCTTATGTATAATGTATTTAATCATTGACTCTGTGCTTGAACTCTATCTTCAGGCCCCTCTTCCCTGGAAATCAGAAGACTGAACTGATATCATGTGACTTAAAGCCCAACTTCCTCCTAATCATGTGGTTATTCTTTCTGAAATATTAAGCTCTCATTCTAAAGCTATCTAGGGGATTACTGTGACTTACTTCATTAGCATAAATGATCAGATGTGACACTTTATGGGACTCATAAATAACAAAAATATTCCTATTACTTGGGAAATTCTAAATATTTAGTCTTTCGCCCAGAAACCAGTGACACAGACCAGTCAAATTTTCTATGATACAAAGGTTTAATATAGCATTCCTGAATTAAAGTACATGGTAATAAAATTTGGTACTGTTTAAATATTGAAATTATTATTATTATTATTATTATTATTTTGAGTTGGAGTCTCACTCTGTCGCCCAGACTGGAATGCAGTGGCCACTCCCGGCCACTGCAGCCTCAACCTGCTGGGCTCTGGCGATCCTTCCGCCTCAGCCTTCCAAGTAGCCGGAATTACAGGCATGCGCTACCACGCCCGGCTGATTTTTTGATTTATTGTAGAGATGAGGTCTTGCCACGTTGCCCAGGCGGGTCTTGAACCCGCGAGCTCAGGCAATTCACTCACCTCAGCCTCCCAAAGTGCTGGGATTACAGGCTGAGCCACCGACCCTGGCTAGCTTTAATTTTTTTTGCTCTCTATTTTATTTTATTTTTATTTATTTATTTATTTATTTACACTTTTCCAGTAAGTTTTTATTAGTAGTTAAATCATGATTCAGGGTCCCAAAGCAGGGAACACCATGTACCCTTTAGCCACCCTGGGAGAAGGATGGAGGATATAGCAGAGGTGGGGTGCAGCCAGTTCAGATCTTCCTAGGAAATGTGCCCTCAGGCCGGCGGTCATCCCAGGTTGAGATCCAGGATATGGGGCAGAGTGACTTGTACACACGCCGGTACCATTCACACACAGAGACATCACCCCCTTTAGCAGTCATTGCCTTCTCACAGCGGTGGAAGTCTAGGTAGTTCTGCCAGCAGTTCCTGGTTTGTTTCTGGTTGGGGAAGCGACTGTCAAAAGGGGCAGTCTTGTGGTTCTTGATTTTGGTCTTGATGTCTTCTGCCATGATACTGACTCCTAAAGATGCCCCCGACGTGTGTCGCTGCTCAATGTCTAGCTCTGTATTTTATAACTGAAGGAAAATTTTCCTTTTGTTTCTTCTTCTAAAGTTTCTTATTTTTACAAATTGGTTTTTCTAGATTATTACCTCACCCTTCATTGCATCGTTTTATAACCAGAATGATAGTCAACCAATTCATATACTTGGGATGAAATGGGATCTTTATATGTTTAGCACTGTATTTATATAATGTCTCTTAATTGATTGCACGTTCATCTTTTAAACACTTCTGTAAGTTTCTGCATTTATGTCTCAAACATTTTTGGATGAGTTAACTTTTTTTTTTTTGGGTTGAAGTCTCTTGCTCTGTCACCCAGACTGGAGTGCAGTGGCACACTCCCGGCCACTGCAGCCTCGACCTGCTGGGCTCCGGCGATTTTTCCACCTCAGCCTTCCAACTACTGGAACTACAGGCGTGCGCTACCACACCCGGCTAATTTTTTGATTTATTGTAGAGATGAGGTCTCGCCAAGTTGCCCAGGTGGGTCTTGAGCCCGCGGGCTCAGGCAATCCACTCACCTTGGCCTCCCAAAGCACGGGATTACAGGCTGAGCCACCGAGCCCGGCCTGATGAGTTAACTTTTAAAGTAATAGTTTTGCTGCTACTGAAATTGAGATTAAATTTTATAACTAGTTCTCATGGGTATTTAGGACTCTAGTGACATATATGTAGGCATACCTCAGAGACCATTGTGATAAAGCAAATATAACAGTAAAGGGAGTCACACATTTTTAAATTTTTCCGTGCGTATAAAAGTTATGTTTACCTTTTATACTGTAGTCTATTAAGTGTGCAATGGAATTATATCTGAAAAAAGTGCATTTTTAAACTCACAAATACTTTATTGCTAAAAAATGCTAATGATCATTTAAGCCTTTACAAAGCGCGCGCCTGTAGTTCCAGCCACTTGGAAGGCTGAAGTGGAAGGATCACCGGAGCCCAGCAGGTTGAGGCTGCGGTGACCGGGAGTGGCCACAGCACTCCAGTCTGGGTGACAGAGTGAGACTCCAGCTCAAAAAAAAAAAAAAAAAAAAAAAGAGTCAACCTTCTGTTAAATCTTTGAAGCCAGGTATTGACTTCTCTTCTCCATCTATGAAAGTCCTAGAAGGCATTTTCTTCCAATAAAAGGCTGTTTCATCTACAATGAAAACATGTTGTTTAGTGTAGCCACCTTCATCCATGGTCTTAGCTAGATCTCCTGGATAACTTGCCATGGCTCTTATGTCAGCACTCGCTGCTTCACCTTGTACCTTGTACCTTTGTGTTATGGGGATGGCTTCTTGCCTTAAATCGTGAACCAACATCTACTAGCTTCAAATTTTTCTACTGCAACTTCCTCACTTCTTTGACTTCATGGAATTGAAGAGAATTAGGGCCTTATTTTAGTTCTCTGTTTTATTTTTATTTTATTTCATTTTTTGAGTTGGAGTCTCACTCTGTCACCCAGACTGGAGTGCAGTGGCACACTCCTGGACACCGCAGCAGGGACCTGCTGGGCTCCAGCGATCCTTCTGCCTCAGCCTTCCAAGTACCCGGAACTACAGGAGTGTGCTACCACGCCCAGCTACTTTTTTTTTTTTGATTTATTGTAGAGACGAGATCTAACCAAGTTGTTCAGGTGGGTCTCCAACCCGCGGGCTCAGACAGTCCACTCGCCTCGGCCTCCTAAAGTGCTGGGATTACAGACTGAGCTACCAAGCCAGCCTAGTTATCTGTTTTATAGTTGAGGGGACAATTTTCCTCTTATTCGAAATTTCCTCTTCTTCGAAATTTTTAAATTTTACATATTGATTTTTCTAGATAAACTTTGGATTATTTTTTCTTTTTTAGATTATTGCCTCATCCCTATTGTTTTATAACCAGAATGGTATTAGGCTTTGGCTTAAGAGAATGTTTTGGCTGGTTTGATGTTCTATCCAGACCACTAAAACTTTCTCCATATCAGCAATAAGGCTATTTTTATTTCTTATTATTTCTGTGTTCATTGACAGCACTTTTACTTACTTTCAAGAACTTTTTCTTTCCATTCATAAAGGGCTCTTTGGTATAAGAAACCTAGCTTTCAGCCTATTTTGGTTGAATAAAACCTTCTTTACCAGGTTTTTGAATTTTTTTTTTTTGAGTTGGAGTCTCACTCTGGTGATCAGGCTGGAGTGCAGTGGCATGCTCCAGGCCACCACTGCCTTGCCCTGCTGGGCTCCGGCAATCCTTCCACCTCAGCCTTCCAAGTAGCCGGAACTACAGGCGTGTGCTACCACGTCGTGCTAATTTTTTTTTTTTTTTTTTTGAGTTGGAGTCTCACTCTGTCACCCAGACTGCTCCCGGCCACCGCAGCCTCGACCTGCTGGGTTCCGGCCATCCTTCTGTCTCAGTCTTCCAAGTAGCTGGAATTACAGGCATGCACTACCACGCCAGGCTGATTTTTGATTTATTGTAGAGATGAGGCCTTCCTGCCCAGGCGGGTTTCGAACTCACGGGCTCAGGCAATCCACTCACCTCAGCCTCCCAAAGGCGTGGGATTACAGGTTGAGGCACGTACTAATTTTTGATTTATTGTAGAGACGAGGTCTCGCCAAGTTGCCCGGGTGGATCTTGATCCCATGGGCTCAGGCAATCCACTTGCCTCGGCCTCCCAAAGTGCTGGGATTACAGACTGAGCCACTGAGCCTGGATGGCTTTTGATTTAAAATGAGATGTGTGTGACTCTTCTTTTCACTTTTACACTTAGAGGCCATTGTAGGGTTACTAACTGGCTTAATTAAATATTATTGTGTTCAAGGAATAGGGAGACCTGAGAAAATAGAGATGGAGAAATGGCCAGTCAGCAGAGTAGTCAAACACACTTAACACTTAAGCTTGTCACTGTATATGGGCATGATGCTTGGTGCCCCAAAAGAATTACAAAGGTAACATCAAAGATCACTGATCATATATCACCATAATAATAATAATAATAAAAATAAAAGTTTGAAGTATTACAAGAATTACCAAAATGTGACACAGAGATACAATGAGCACATGCTTTTAGAGAAATGGTGCCAATAGACTTATTAGAAGCAGGGTTGACATGAAACTTCAGTTTGTACAAAATGCACTATCTGTGAGGTAAAACAAAGTGCAATAAAATAAGATAGGCTTGTATGACAGTATTTTCTCAAGTGTAAAATAAGTACAATATGAAAGTGTTAGACTGACCAGAAATTGTGTGACATCAGGTTTGATTCAGAAAATAAAATGGGTAAAACTGAAATGTTTCCTAGTCTCGCCTTGTCTCATTTGTACCCATGAGATTTTAATTTATAGGGGTGATTGAGTGAAGATACAAAGAGGTCAATGAAACAGCTACTGATACACATTAGCAGTGTCCTTTGTACTTGAAAGTTAGTGGCAACTCAAAGTCTCCACCAGAAAACACAAAAAGATCCTCAGCCCTCAAAAACTAAAGTAATAGGATTTATTTTATAGTCCAATCTTTGAGTACAGTACTTAAGGAGAATGGACAACAATTACATTCTCAAAGGATTTATGGTATCCAACAGAAGACAGACAATAAGGGAGAAGGAGGAAAAGGGATGAATGCAAAATCAGTTAAGAACAACTATGGTTTGTAGCATCTTCTTGCTCACTCTGGGCATTGAATGTCCACCTAGTTTATTGTAAGTAATCAGTTTTTCCTGAGACAAAGAAAGACAAAGCAGTACATGACATCCCAGTGGCATCATCTCAGTCAAGGAGGAGATATGAGTTTTGGGTGTCTGGCATTTTGAGTGGGTACCAGAGGAAAAGAAGAGAGCTTGAGCAGGTTTGTCTTGCTATTGCTGATAAATAGTCACTGAGACACTCACAAAAGGGGGAAGTGGCTTCATCAGGATTTCTAGGGAAGAGATTTAGATCATGGGAATAGTTAAAAATACGTCCTGAAATACAACTTAGAGTAAGATGCAGCAGTTATCTACACAGAAAATGCCACTGAACCCTATACTTTAAAATAGTTCATTTTCGGTGGCTCAACCTATAATCCCAGCACCTTGGGAGGCTGAGGCGAGTAGATTGCCTGAACCCGCAGGTTGGAGACCCACCTGGGCAACTTGGCGAGACCTCATCTCTACAATAAATCAAAAACTAGCCGGGTGTGGCAGCATGCACCTGTAGTTCCAGATGCTTGGAAGGCTGAGGCGGAAGGATCGGTGGAGCCCAGGAGGTCGAGGCTGTGGTGGTCCAGTCTGGGTGACAGAGTGAGACTCCAACTCAAAAAAAATAAATAAAAATAAATAAATAAATAAATAAATAGTTGATTGTAATGCTATTTGAATTTCATCTCAATGGAAAAAAATTAATTAGAATAAATACTGCAACATGGCCAACAACCGACCCAATAACAGAGGAGAAAGTTAGTAAGGCACAATCTTGACTACCAGGGCAGGGTCTGAGAACAAAGTCTTAAAGAAAAGTATCTAGGGTACAGGTGCTGAGCATAGCCCTTAGGATGCAAATGAGTTGAGTAGGACCTACAGAAATTGCTGTGACATGTTTGAACTTATCCCCTGCTCATAAATATTTTTAAGTTTCTGTATGAGTGTATGTCCCAAATCTTCCTGAAATTGAAGGATTTATTCTCCCTTTGTAAGCAGCAAACTAAGACTTTAAGAATAGCATGCTGTTTAGAGCAGAAAGTATCATATATATACATGTACACACACATACACACACACACACACATACACACATTGATCACTATTTGGTTTAGTTTTCAATTTGGAGAAAAATTCTGCGATATTTAACTGCAGATTAAAAAGTTTTCAATTATTCTGGATACCTAATAGTTGTACATATTTGTGGGGTATGTATGATATTTTTACACAAGCAGTGTGTAATGATCAAATCAGGGTAATTGGCATATCTGTCCATCATCTCACCTTAAGCATTTATCATTTCTTTGTGTTAGAATATTCCAATTCTATTCTTCTATTTATCCTGAATTATACAGTAATCTATTGCTAACTATAGTCACTTTATTGTGCAACCAAATACTAATTCTTATTTTTTCTCTCAAACTCTATTTTTATAACCACTAACTACCTCCTCTTTCTTCTTCCCCTCTCTGCTACCCTTCCCAGCCTCTGGTAACCATCATTCTACTCTCTATCTTCATGAGTTTTAACTGCTGATATTTGCATGCTGGTCAAGTGAAATTAAGAAAAACATCCAACATGGCTTATATGCTTATAATTTTATTTGCCGCGGCCCACGTGGCTGCCTTGAGGTTCCTGAGAGAGAGCAGTGAGAGATTAAGACAGACACAAAGACATAAAGAAAAACTGGGGCCAGGTGAGACACTTCCCTCTGATGGAGGAGAAGTGGCCCCAAACTAGCTCAGCACGTTTATTTTATAATCAAGCACAAGGGAAGTTGGAAGGGATTCAAGGTCAGTGAGGGAGCCATAATGGAATTATGTTGCTACCTAAACGGTAAGCTGTTCCGTGGTTATCTTGTAGCTAAGGCTTTATCTGTACTATGTGCACCCGAATGTGTGGGCATCTAAGACACCGTCCCGTGTAGCAGGTTGTATCCCTTGCTCTTTGGCTAGGATGCAGAGCAACCAAATGAGACCTTGCCCATGCCTGGGGTCTTGCCTTGCTGTTCGGGGAGCCCTCATTTACTCCCCACATCTCATCCGCTCCCCACATTTATTTATTTATTTTACCTCTGTTCTATGCATTAGCCAAGGTGTTGTGCTCTATTTCCCTGCTAAAAAAATAATCAAAACTTATCACAGATCTTCTAATCTAATTAGAAGGACAGAAAAACACTTAAATACTGGAATACCAAAAAAAAAGAGATTTTTTTATAACAGTAATAATTGAGGTTTTAAAATGATACTATGAGAGCCCAGGGAGAAGATAGAATCATATTTATTTCAGGGAATATGGATCAAAGGAACACTTCGAAGAAGGTAGTACACGTGTGACCTTGGCCTTGGGCATTGGGTAGCTGTCAAAATATGGAGGTGAGTGCTGGAGACAAGGTTGGAGGCCAAATTAGAGAGGGGGCCACCAAAACAGCAGAGACCCTGGCATATGTTGGCTTAAGGATAACAAATATTATGATGTAGCTCAAAAGAAACATTGGAAATATTGGAATGGGGCAAGAATTTTTATGAGCGATTTTTGAAGACTATGATAATTGCAACTTCTTGATCTTGCTGTCATTACATGCATTCAAATGGAGTCCCTTAGATTGAATCCCATTAGATCAGCAAATTGCCTATCACTCCCAGCTCTTATTATCATTATTACAAATTACTTTCCATGAGCTCTGTAAATGTTCTTAGCACCTTCCTTGTGAATGCCTGCTCCTCATTGACTTGGCATGGTAGAGCCATACATCTTTGGTGTCTTTATATTACCCACTTTTACACTTGCCCAGCAGAGCAGTGGTGTGATCAGCAGATCTGTGATGTCTCTGCAGATCTGAACCACCAAATCAGACTTTTTTTCCCCCTGAGTTGGAGTCTCACTCTGTCACCCAGACTGGAGTGCTGTGGCATTCTCACAGCCACTGCAGCCTCGCCCTGCTGGACTCCGGTGATCCTTTTGGCTCAACCTTCCAAATAGCCAGAACTACAGGCACACGCTACCACGCCTGGCTAATTTTTGATTTATTGTAGAGATGAGGTCTCGCCAAGTTGCCTGGGTACATCTCGAACCCTCGGGTTCAGGCAATCCACTTGCCTCGGCCTCGCAAAGTACTGAGATTACAGGCTGAGCCACCGAGCCTGGCCCAAATTAGACTTTTATAGAAAATTATTTGACGTGGAGGTTATAAACTAAGTAAATCTAAAATGTTAACCACCATTCTTTTTTTTTTTCCAAATTGCACGCAAGCCAATTTGACTCACAAGTTTTATTTCACAATTATAGCTTGTGCGCTACACTGGACAGTGGCAGACAGTAAGAAAATGAAAAGTTGATGATAATTGTTTTTTTGCCAACAAAACTAAGGGGTTAAACAATCTGTCAAAGCTTTTTCAAATAGCCATATTGATAGAAATTACATTTAAAATTGTGGATGCTCAACAAGCATTGGATGACTAATTCTTGCTACATTTTATCCTCCCCAGCTCTTAAAAAGGAACAACTAATGGCATAAGATAAATTTCTGTACATTATTTTGAATCAGTTTGGGTTAAATAGAATTCATTTTGTGCCTCGTCTAGATGTGTAAAACACTTAATTAAATTCTTGCCATCAAATACATTTAGGGGAGACACACATAGTAGGGGTGCGAAAAAAATGTCTACACATTTTTAAAGATGCTATCTATGTATTACTTTTTTTTTTTTTTAGTTGAGTCTCACTCTGTAGCCCAGATTGGAGTGCAGTGGCTGCTCCCGGCCACCGCAGCCTTGACCTGCCCAGCTCCGGCGATCCTTCTGCCTCAGCCTTCCGAGTAGCCGGAATTACAGGCATGTGCTACCATATCCGGCTGATTTTTATATTTATTGTAGAGATGAGGTCTCGCCAAGTTGCCCAGGTGGGTCTCGAACCCGCGGGCTCAGGCAATCCACTCACCTCGGCCTTCCAAAGCGCGGGATTACAGGCTGAGCCACCGAACCTGCTATGTATTACTTTTCAAAGTTGAATTGAATTATGATAGCAATGTGTAGTGTGATGTTCCCTCAAAAGATGGCATTAATCAAATGAATGCTAGCATCATCATGCCACAGGCGGACAAAGCACGTTGTCTTGCACTTGAACAGGGAGTGCAAGACCATTTTGAAGTGATATTTGAAATTCGAGAACGTTGTAGAAGAACAATGACAATGGAGGTGTGAGTATAGAACAGAACCTCCAACACACCTAACAATTGCACACGTTTGTGACAAATCTGAGACATATGGTACTCTGTGTGATGTGCACAAGGGAAGATCTGGGAGGTCTTGCACAGCAACAAGTCCTGCAGTAGTTTGCTGTAATCAGAAGTGTCTGGATGCTGATGGTAATCACTCTGAGCAGAAGTCAAACGTGACTTATATTAATCTTGTGTTATCGGTATATATTGAGTACTACATTTTTTTTTTTTTTTTGAGTTGGAGTCTCACTCTGTCGCCCAGACTGGAGTGCAGTGGCCGCTCCTGGCCATCACAGCCTCAACCTGCTGGGCTCCGGCGATCCTTCCACCTCAGCCTTTCGAGTAGCCGGAATTACAGGCACGCGCTACCATGCCCGGCTGATTTTTTGATTTATCGTAGAGATGAGGTCTCACCAAGTTGCCCAGGCAGGTCTCGAACCCACAGGCTCAGGCAATCCACTCACTTCAGCCTCCCAAAGCACAGGATGAGCCACCAAGCCCGGCTGAGTACTACAATTTTAATACCATTTTTTCCTTTCTTAAAAAGTGTATACATTTTTGGCACCCTCTGTATAAATATTGAACTCTATTCCAGACACAAGGAATGTCCAAAGTCATACATACTAAGATTTCATAATGCAAAAGATGTAAATGGTGAATCTAAGACACAAGTCTGAATGTGGATATTATAATATTGTGTAGTGTTCAAAGAGAGTCAACTGCTATGGGAAGGCAGAGGGTGGCACAGTGAAAACTTTATATTCTTCTACTTTCTATATTTAAGTGCAGAGTTGTTAATGATATTTTATGTCCTATATTCACATGAAGAACTAAAGAGGTGCCCTCATGTTGCTAAACCTAGAAGGACTAAAACTGAATAATGCAGACATTAACTTGGAAAATCTACTTAAGAACTTGTCACCCCATCAATGGTCTTACATTATTAATGATGTTTCAGAATTTCAGAATGTCCTTAAATTTCCACTTGACCATTCTATGCTTGCCTATAATTATCAGTGAGAGATTACTTGGACAATTTCATGTGCAAGGCAAGGTGTTGTGTTTTACATTCATGATTTCACTCAAATATCTCAATAGTACTGCAAAGTTGAGCATTATTATTCATGTTTTTCAGGTAAGGAAAGGGTTGTCTAAGGTCAGGAAACTTTCCAGTGATCACATAGCTATGTAGAGCTGATAATTAAACACACAACTGGTGGATTCTGTACTGCTTTTGTATGTTAAAACCTCCACACATCATCTTTCCCAGACAACCAGCTGCCCCACAAGTTTCTTTTTCTGTAAATAATATCTACTTCCTATCCAACATGGAGGTATGCCCAGAGGGGGTTATTTCTGGGTAGAATAAGACATTCATATATACTTACAAGATTATTGTGATAATTAAATTAATATACAGCCCTGACTCCTTAAAAACGTGAAGTGCTCCTGCGCTTTGGGAGGCCGAGGTGAGTGGATTGCCTGAGCCCGCGGGTTCGAGACCCACCTGGGCAACTTGGCGAGACCTCATCTCTACAAAAAAATAAAAAAATTAGCTGGGCGTGGTAAGCGCGCGCCTGTAGTTCCAGCTACTTGGAAGGCTGAGCGGAAGGATCGCTGGAGCCCAGCAGGTCGAAGCTGCGGTGGCAGGGAGCGTGCCACTGCATTCCAGTCTGGGTGACAGAGTGAGACTTCAACTAAAAAATACAAAAAAACAAAAAACAAAACAAAACAAAACAAAAACGTGAAGTGCTTTATAAAAAGGTAATAGTAGACAGTTGTCTACTATTAAGGCAACATTTGTATTTTGAATTATTTGTGTGCTTGCCTTTCATTCCAATTGAGTTATAATATTGGACAGAAAGAAAATGGGTCTTGGGACGGGCTCGGTGGCTCAGTCTGTAATCCTGCGCCTTTGGGAGGCTGAGGTGAGTGGATTGC
>NW_007256383.1:29384-29761 GCF_000164805.1 Carlito syrichta | reverse complement strand
AACCAAAAAAAAAAAAAAAAAAAAAAAAGAAGAAGAAAAGAAAATGGGTCTTGGTTAAATGTGAATCTACCCCCCCCCAAAAAAAACTCTTCACTCTTTTAATCAACGACCTCATTTTAACATAGAAAATTGGGAAAGTCACATTTAAGAGTGTTTGAATAAGAAAGTAATGGGCCTTTACTTATGCTTTTCTCATTTGACTAGAATAAGTTGAATGACAAGAGGAAGGAGATTATGTTGAATGAAACTGTTTTGCAGATTTAGCCTCATAACATTATATAGGCAGATCTTTTTTATTTATTTATTTATTTATTTTTAGTTGGAGTCTCACTGTCGCCCAGACTGGAGGGCAGTGGCCGCTCCCGGCCACCGCAGCC
>NW_007256383.1:13723-29332 GCF_000164805.1 Carlito syrichta | reverse complement strand
GCCACCCCCCTGCCTCCATGCTGCAATCTGATTCTCAGGTTCTGTAGCCATTGCACTCACCCCCGTTAAATCTCTTGGCCTTAAAGGGTGTTGCGTCTCACTGCGCGCCACCATCTTTCACTCACTACCACGCACGGCTAATTATTTTATTTTATTTTATTGTAGAGATGAGGTCTGGCCGGCCCAGGCGGGTCTCAAACCCGCAGGTTCAGGCAATCCACTCACCTCAGCCTCCCAAAGGCGCGGGGTTACAGGCTGAGCCACTGAGCCCGGCTCGGCAAATCTTTTATATCTCCCTGTTTTATTAGCAGGTTGCTATCCTTTGGGTGTGTTTTGTCCCTGCCAAAACTCAAGTTGAAATTTGATTCCCAAAGTGGCAATGTTAGGAGGTGGGACCTAGTGGGAGATGTTTGGATGGGGACAGAACAGTCATGAAGAGATTAATGCTACCTCAGGGAATGAGTTTTCCCTCTCCTGGAACTGGATTAGTTACCACAAGAGAGGACTGTACCTTCTAGGGTTTTAACTCTTTTTCCACACAGCTGCTTCCTCTTGTTTTTTTCTTTTTTGCCATGAATTGAAACAGCATAAAACCCTTACCAGATGGGCTGCTCAATCTTGGCCTTTCCAGAATTGTGAGTCAAATAAACCTCTTTTCTTTATAAATTACCCTGTCTCAGGTATTCTGTTATAGCAAAGCAAAACACAGTATAAATCACAGTATAAACACAGTATAAAACACAGGTGATGATTTATACTGTGATTATCACTTATATTCTGATTCTCATTACCTACTGTCAATACTCAATTCTATAGACTCTCTTTTTTGAAGGGCAAATCTGTCTGCTTTTCTACTACTATATGAGGGTAATCTTGGACAGAGATGATATAAACCTGTTTGGAATATGAACTTAACCAAATGAAGATTATTTATGGATGGAATAAACACTACCTTGACACTATCACAGAACTACCCCTGATAAATTTATGTTTCCACTGTCATTACGATGGTCTGTGATGAACCTCTGGTTATTAGGTCAAGGCTTTTACTTTTCCTTTGGAAAGTTGGAGGGCGAGAAGAAGCTAAAATTGGTATAAATGTTGACTTGTGATTAACTTTTGTATTCTTGCTGGGCACAGTGGCTCATGCCTATAATCCCAGCACTTTTGGGAAGCCGAGACGAGAGGATGGCCTGAACTCAGGGGTTCGAGACCAGCCCAGGAAACTTGGTGAGACCTTGTCTCTACAATAAATAAAAAAATTAGCTGGGCATGGTGGCGTATGCCTATAGTTCCACTTACTTGGAAGGTTGAGGTGGAAGGATCACCGGAGCGTAGCAGGTCAAGGCTGCAGTGACCGTCGGTGCGCCTCTGCCCTCCAACCTGGGTGACAGAGTGAGACTCCAACTAAAAACAAAACAAAAACAAAAACAAGTATATAGCCCATGTTTACAACAAAAAAACCTTTTGTACTCTTGTCCTTTCTGATTTTTAGGGATTTAAGTTCAAACAAGTACATATGACTGATGCTGAATATTGAGAAGATCTATATTTGGGTAACAGAGATTTCCCTTAAATTAACTCAGTCCAAAAAACTGATATAATAATTCAGTAATAATTAAATTGTATGTTGCTTTTAAACCTGCAAGAGTTGTTTTTCACCACCTGCTTGTACTAGACTTTCTTGTATGCAACATGCATATATATAATATAAAATATACCAATATATGAATTATATACATATATTCTAATTCAAAGAAGACTTCAATTTCTTTTGAATTTCCCCCACCTTATTTTATCATTTGCATTAGTCTTATCTTGATCCACTGCCCTTGCTGTTCTTTAGGGAGCTATGAGTTTGATACCTATTTTACCCAAGTTGTTTTTATGACACAGCTCACTGAATGTAAAATGCTGTATTTAGTCATTACTCTTAAATTGCTCATATTCCTTGCACCTTTGTAAACTTTTATTTTCTGCATGAGACCTGTGGCATCTGACAGTGTGTCTCTTAAGGTTTTTAAGGTGGCATTTCAGGCTTTTAAACACTGTCTTTGGATTACTTTGTTATATTACATACCACTCACATCTGATTATTTATTTGAATCAGAGAAAACAGGGTTTCTTTTAAGATGTTACATCAAGCTACTGCTGTTTGATTTCTTGACAAAGGGATATGCTATTGTTTTCCTTAAAGGGCTGAACTTATCATTGACCCATGATAACTATGCATTTTATTCCACAATCCTTTGAAGTATGTACTGGTCTGTGAGTACTGTCTTCCTAAAAGCAATATTAGTAATTACTAATGAAATTAACTGTGAACCTGGAACTGTTTAACACAATCTGCTAAGCTTAAGGTCAAATATAAGGACATGATTTGATTTAAGGTTAGGAAGCATTATATGGAAAGTACATATCCCGTGTTTACCTCACTCAATATCTCACTGCTGTCATAGCAACTGTTGAACAACAACATTAAAAAATTGAGTGGATTATGCTTTATTACACTAAACACTGGTGGAGAAGCAGGGAACAAACTCAGAATTTTAATTCATCAATGCCATTCTCAGCAACCTTGGGCAGAACAATAAGCTCTTCATGATTTAAGATTTCCACTAGCAATGACAGATTGCATTATGTTTGTATATCTTGTGTTATCATTTTAGGTAGCTGATTATGGGACTTATTCCACAAACTACTACCACACACTACACACTGTTTGTAAGTTAGATGCCTAACAAGAAGAACGTCAAAAACTCCCTTCAGGCTGCTAAACTACTGCTATTTATTGCTGATTTCATAATAGCTCTCCATTCTGATTAAATTATTTAGACAAGTTTCTTGTAACTAACCCCAAAATAAAACATGCTCTATCTGACTTAAATGTGTGTGTAAAATACTATGGGTTGAAAAATACTCAAAAGTAAAAGCCTTCACAGAGCTCCAACTAGGTAAAATTTCCGTGAGTTGGGGCAGGCTGTCTGGAGTACTCGTGGAGAGAAGAAGGTGTTGGTGTCAGGTGGGCTCCCCCTACCGGAACAACTCACAAACCCTATACAGGTAACAGGCAAAGTTTCTTTTGTCCTTCACGCTTAATCCCCAGCATGTAGTTTGTGAAATTAATACAGTGGGTAGTCAATTAGCAATACCTTGCTAAGCCACGTTGGAGCCCAAAGCAAAAATAAAACTTTGCCCTTATATAAACTCTTTAAAATATCCTCCTATACTTTGCACCAGATGGAAGACATTAAGAAAAATTCTATTTTCTGTAAAAAATATGTAATTCAAAATCAAAATTGTTGGAATTTTAAATTATTTTCAGCCTCACAGGAACGTGATTATGAGACCAGAGTCACATGACATGTAGCTTTAACTTAGGCAGCTATAACTTTTGTTTCTCTGATTATAGATTAGTTTTTTTGCCTATATTGTTTTGTACAATGTTGTGAAAGACTAAACAATACCAGAAGACCCCTTCCCTCTTCACTGTGGATTGTCATTACATTCTAACCCTTACTTTTCTTACATAAAGATCTCCCGATTAAAACATTGTCTAAGGTGGAATGTTAAATATACTCCTTTAAATTGGAAAAGGCAAACAAAATAAGCTGTGACTAATCAAACTGCTGCAACTCATAAACCAGCCCGGTATGAAAAAAAATGTAATCCTTTGAAATTTATTTGTTTTCTGTCTATATAAGCAAGACTATGACTTTATAGCTTCAAAGTACTGAACTTATCCCTTTGGTGTCTGTGATACCTGGATGACAGTTTTCAGCTTTGCTCTTGAATAAACTATTTTAAACTGGAATCTGATATTTCGATTATTTCAGGTTGACAATTCCAAAAGCGTGATTATGTAAATTCCTGTATTGCCCAATGTGTTCACATGTCATTTCAACTCTCATAACCCATCCAGTGTGGAATATGTAGTTGATTATAAAAGACTGCTTTTGTTGTGTACAAGGCAGTCTCTTAAAATTGTCTTGTCTTTATTTAAAATTTTAATATTGTTATGAATGGTTTGCTTTTATTTTGATTTCCAGAAAACATCCTGTTAAAATATGATTTGTCAGTTGGGCTCGGTGACTCAGCCTGTAATCCCGTAGTTTGGGAGGCTGAGGTGAGTGGATTGCCTGAGCCCGCGGGTTTGAGACCCGTCTGGGCAACTTGGCGAGACATCATCTCTACAATAAATCAAAAACTTAGCTGGGCATGGTAGCGCGCGCCTGTAGTTCCAGCTACTTGGAAGGCTGAGGCAGAAGGATCGCCAGAGCCCAGCAGGTTGAGGCCGCGGTGGCTGGGAGCGTGCCACTGCTCTCCAGTCTGGGAAACATAATGAGACTCCAACTCAAAAAAAAAAAAAAAAATATATATATATATATACACATATATATGTATATATATATATATGATTTGTCTTGATTAACTGAGTTTTTTTACTTCCTCTTAAATTTTGTACCTGAGGTAAGTACTTCACTCACTTCACCCTAATTCCAGTCTTATCATTCAGCATAAAAAGAATAATTAAAAGAAAAAAAAACTTGTTTTTTTTCTTCTTTATTTTTTGTTTCTGAATTAAGGTCTTGCTCTGTCACCCAGGCTAGAGTACTTTGGCATAATTATGGCTCACTGCAGCCTCAATCTCCTGGACTCAGGTGATCCTTATGCCTCAGCCTTCTGGGTTGCTGGTACTACAGGCATGTGCCACCATGCCTGGTTAATGGTTTTCTTTTTTTTTGATAGAGACGAGTTCTGGCTATATTGTCCAGGCTGGTCTCACACTCCTGGGCTCAAGTCATTCTCCTGCCTCAGTCTCTCAAAATGCTGGGATTACAGGTGTGAGCCACCAACCCCAGTCTCGTTTTCTTCTATACTATCACAACACTTCAGACACCAAATGCCTGTTTTTTTCCCCCATACCAATCAATTCTCCAATTCTAACAGACACTAACTGGTATCAGTTCAATCCTGACACTATTCAGAGTTAGTGCAAACCCTACAGGCTAAAGGTTCAGTCCCACAAAACTTCTTCCATTTCGAATGCCAATCACAAGTCCCAAGGTGTCTGACCAACCAGTAATGAATTGGGAGTTTCCATGATCCCCTCTTCAGGTTTGATAATTTGCTAGAATGTTTCACAGAATTAGGAAAGCCCTTTACTTATTATTACTGGTTTATCATAAAGAACACAATTCAGGAACAGCCAAATGGAAGAGATACCTATGGCACTGAAAATATAGGTATAGGAAGTGTGAATCTTTATGCCCTCCCAGCACCTTGATATGTTCAGCAACGAGGAAGCTTTCTGAACCTTACTGTTTAGGATTTTTGTGAAAGTTTCAATATTCCATAGGCATGATAGGTTAAATTATTGACTATTGATAATTGAACTTAATCTCTAGCTTCTCTCTACACTCTGAAGGTAGGGAGCAGGGCTAAATGGTCCAACCCTCTAATTATATGATTGGTTCCCCTGGCAACTGGCCCTTATCCTCCCAGAGACACCTTATTTACATAAAGCTCAAATATGGTTGAAATAAGCTTGTTCTAAATTATTCTGAATTAAAAAAGATACTCCTCTCACCTCTATCAGGAAATTCCAAGGATTTTAGGAGCTCTGTTTAAAGAACCAGGGATGAAGATCAAATACATATATATTTCTTACTATTATCACAATATGGCCATAGTCATAATAAAATTAACAGAACAAAACAAGAAATGCCTGGGTGCCTCACACATAGGAATGAAAAATATTATTATTATTATTATTATTTTCATTTTAAAGATGTGGGATACAATTCAGGGCTAGGTATACAAATGTTCATTATGCAGGTATCCTTGTTGATGAGGTGTGTTCCCCATCCCGGCAGATTCCCACTACTGCCAATCATACCCCACCCCCCAGCAGTTTCCCACTACTGCCAATTCTTTTCTTATAGTATTACGATAATTGTTCAAGGTCCATTTATGAGTGGGAACATGTTATACTCAGTTTTTTGTTTCTGTGATAGATCATTCAGTGGTGTAGACTATTTTATAATATTTTCATCCAAGTTGTTGTGAAATTCATAATTTTGTCCTTCTTTATGGCTGCATAATATTTCATCATGTATATGTGCCACATTTTTTTTTATCCAGTCCTCTTTTGATGAGCAGCACGATTGGTTCCATGTTTTTGCTATTGTGAACAATGCTGCAATAAACATGCGTGTGCAGGTATCTTTTTCATAGAGTGATTTGAGTTCCTTCAGGTATATTCCCAGTTGCGGGATTGTGGAGTCATATGGAAGGTCGATTTTTAGATCTTTTAGGAATCAAGCTATTTTCCACAGAGGTTGTACTAGTTTACACTTCACCAACTGTGTAAAAGTGTTCCCTTTTCTCCTGCATCCTTTCCAGCATCTGTTGTTTTTTGAGTTATTGATGATGACCATTCTGACTGGAGTTAGGTGGTATCTCACTGTGATTTTAATGTGCATTTCTTTGATAACTAGTAAGGCTAAGCATTTTTTCATGTATCTGTTGGCTGCTGGTATGTCTTTTTTTGAAAAGCGTCTATTCATATCTTTTGCCCACTTTATAATGGGGCTGTTTGTTTTTTTTTTATTTTTGGCACGTTTCAGTTCCTTGTAGATCCTAGATGTTAAGCCTTTGTCAGACATACGGTTGATAGCCTCAATCTCCTGGGAAACTATTTTTTTCCCAGTCTGTGGGCTGTCTTCCTGCTCTCTCTCTTTTTTTTTTTTTTGAGTTGGAGTCTCACTCTGTCGCCCAGACTGGAGTGCGGTGGCTGCTCCTGGCCACCGTAGCCTCGACCTGCTGGGCTCCGGAGATCCTTCCGTCTCAGCCTTCCAAGTAGCTGGAACTACAGGCGCGCGCTACCATGCCTGGCTAATTTTTGATTTATTATAGAGATGAGGTCTCGCCAAGTTGCCCAGGCGGGTCTCGAACCCGCGAGCTCAGGCAATCCACTCACCTCTGTCTCCCAAAGGCGTGGGATTACAGGCTGAGCCACCGAGCCCGGCTTCCCTGCTCTCTTGATGTTTTCGTTGGCTTTGCAGAAGCTATTCAGTTTGATGAGGTCCCACCTGTCTATCTTATCGCTTATATCATGGGTACTTGGGGTTTTGATCAGGAATTGGTTGCCAGTTCTAATTTCTGTAAGGATGCCTCCTGCATTTTCTAAGGTTCTTATGGTTTGAGGTTTTACATTTAGCTCTTTGATCCATTGAGAGTTGATTTTTGTGTATGGGGATAGGTAGGGGTCTTTTTTTTTTTTTTTTTGAGTTGGAGTCTCACTCTGTCACCCAGACTGGAGTGCAGTGGCCACTCCTGGCCACCACAGCCTCGACCTGCTGGGCTCCGGCGATCCTTCCGTCTCAACGTTCCAAGTAGCTGGAACTACAGGCGCACGCTACCACGCCTGGCTCATTTTTTGTAGAGATGAGGTCTCGCCTGCCCAGGTGGGTCTCGAACCTGCGGGCTCAGGCAATCCACTCAGCCTCCCAAAGGCGCGGGATTACAGGCTGAGCCACCGAGCTGGCTAGGGGTCTTATTTTAATCTTCTGCATGTGGTCAGCCAGTTTTCCCAGCACCATTTACTGAATAGGTTCTCCTCTCCCCAGTGGTTGGTGGTGGAGGCTTTATCAAAGATGAGTTGGTTGAGAAATCCATGTTTTGCTTCCATAATCTCTATGCTGTTCCATTGGTCTATGGTCTGTTCTTGTACCAATACCTAGCTGTTTTGATTATTGTAGCTTTATGATAAATTTAAAGTCTGGGAGTGTAATACCATCCACTTTTTTTTTTTTTTTTTTTTTTTGCTGAGAGTTGTTTTGGCTATTACGGTCATTTGTGTTTCCATATTAATTCCTATACTATCATTTCCAGGTCTGAAAATAATACTGCCGGTAATTTAATGGGTATTGCATTAAATCTGTAAATTGCCTTGGGTAGGATCGATGTCTTAACAATGTTGGTTTTTCCAATCTATGAGCATGGAATATTTTTCCATTTGTTTGTGTCATGTTTTGATTTCTTTGAGCAGCATTTTGTAGTCTTCATTGCAAAGGTCTTTCATGTCTCTGGTTAGGAAGATGACAAGGTATTTCATATTTCTGTGGCTATTGTGAATGGGATTGTGCTTTTTATTTGGGTTTTGTTTGCTTATTGTTGGTGTATATAAATGTCACTGTCTTTGGCACATTTATTTTATACTCTGAGACTTTGCCAAAGTGCTTATCAGTGCAAGGAGGTTTTTAGGTTTTTAACAGATTCTCTTGGGTTTTCGAGGTATAGAATCACATCGTCTGCAAAGAGGGATAACTTGACTTCCTCTTTTCCAATTTGGATACCCCTGATCTCCTTCTCTTGTCTGATTGCTCTAGCCAGGACTTCCAAAACTATGTTGAATAGGAGGGGTGAGATTGGGTATCCTTGTCTTGTTCCAGTTTTCAGGGGAAATGGTTCCAATTTCTGTCTCTTTAGCAGTATGTTGGTTGTGGATTTCTCGTAGGTGGCGCTTACTATTTTGAAGTATGTTTCATCTATGCCTAGATGTTTGAGGATTTTTATCAGGAAGGGGTACCGGATTTTATCAAAAGCTTTTCCCGAGTCTAATGATATAATCATGTGGTTTTTGTTCTTACATTTGTTGTTGTATTTAATTACATTTATGGTCTTGGGAATGTTGAACCAGTCCTTCATCCTACAGCTGAAGCCTACTTGGTCATGGTGGATGATCTTTGAGATGTGTTGTTGGATCCGATTTGCTAGAATCTTGTTGAGAATTTTAGCATTTGTGTTTATCAAGGATATTGGCCTGTAGTTGTCTTTCTTTGTTGGATCTTTTCCTGGTTTGGGTATCAATGTGCTGTTAGCTTCATAAAATGATTTGGGGAGAGTGGCATCTTTCTCAGTTGGTTGGAATACTTCCAGTAGGGTTGATATCAGCTCCTCCTTGTATGTTTTGTAGAATTCTGCTGGAAAGCCATCAGGTCTAGGGTTTTTTTTTGTAGGAAATTTTCTTATGACATAGTCAATTGTCTGGATTGTTATTGGTCTATTTAGGGTCTCAATTTCTCCTTGTTTCAACCTGGGGAGGTTGTGTGATGCCAGAAATTCCTCCATTTCCTTTAGGGTTTCAAGTTTGCTTCCATACAAGTGTACATAGTAGTCTCTGATAGTCTTTTGTATTTCTTCAGGATCAGTTGTGACTTGATCTTACACTTCTGATTATGTTTATTTGGACATTTTCTCTCTTTTTCTTGGTCAGTCTAGCAAGGGTCTATCAATTTTACTTATCCTTGCAAAGGACCAGCTTTTTGTTTTGTTGATTTTTTGTATATCTTTTTGTCTTCTATGTCCCGAATTTGGGCTTTTATTTTGATGATCTGAATTCTTCTGCTGAAGTTAGGGTTTTGGTGGTCTTGCTTTTCCAGCTTCCTTGAGTGATTTGTTAAGCTGTTAACTTGTGATGGGTAAGTATTATTTATTAATAGTTATGTTTGTGTGGAGTGGGTTGCAATATAAAATGTTTTTTTTTCTGCAGGTTGCAGCCAGACATGTTGGAAAGCCACTGGTTGAGGGAGACCAAAACCAGATTTAGGAATTACTGATACAAACAACTGGTACAAAGCCCAGTGCTTGGTATTTGAAAAGTTTTAAATTATGTTTTTTTTTCTGAATTACTTTGCATAGCTTTTTGACAATAAGTCCTAAAAAGTAGCACATAGACTTAAAGATTGGGTGAAGGTGGAGTGCCCAATCCCCTGCTATTGCCTCCCAGTTTTTAAGGAGTATATCTTTGTACCAGTAAGAAAGGTGTCAAATTTAGTCCAAAGCTGTCCCCTTGCATATTTTGGATTCGACCTAGTGGGTTCTCCATAATCTTTCACATGAACTGTAACCTAACTGAATGTGTAAACAGACTCAACTACCCTTGTGTCAATCACTAAGTATTGGCCAATCAAAGACAGACAACTATTCAAACCGGGGGTTTAAATAAACCCAACGCTGAGCTGTAACCACTCTGGATGTTTCTGTCTCTCATTTTCTTTTTTTAAATTTTTTTGAGTTGGAGTCTCACTCTGTCGTCCATACTGGAGTGCAGTGGCCGCTCCCGGCCACCGCAGCCTCGACCTGCTGGGCTCCGGCGATCCTTCCGCCTCAGCCTTCCAAGTAGCCGGAACTACAGGCGCGCGCTACCACGCCCGGCTAATTTTTTGATTTATTGTAGAGATGAGATCTCGCCTGCCCAAGCGGGTCTTGAACCCGCGGGCTCAGGCAATCCACTCACCTCAGCCTCCCAAAGGCGCGGGATTACAGGCTGAGCCACCGAGCCCGGCTGTCTCTCACTTTCATTTTCTGTGCTTCACTTTCCTTTTTCTGTCCATAAGTCTTCTCTTATCATGTAGCTGCGCCGTAGTCTGTACCTACTCTGCTTTGGGAGGCTGCTCCAGTCACTATTCGTTCTTTGCTCAATGAAATTATGAAATTTAATTTGTCTTAGTTTTTTTCTTTTGACAAAGGTATTGTAAAGTCTAACTCCTTTCATTGAAGCCCATACTTACTCGTGAAATTTGTTATGCTCTGGGTCCTATGGTATTTATTTCAATGCAGTGGGGATCTGTGTTCTGTGGTTCCTCAGTGTCTTTCCTATGCCTATTACTCTACTTGGCATATTTCTGGCACCTCTCCATTCTATGGGTTTGCATCCTCAACATCTTATGTCTCTATGGGTAGGAGTGCAAAGAGGGAGGTTCCCTTGTGAAGTGCCACCCCCTTCAAATTCACACTGTACTAAGTGATTCTGAGTACTGACCCAAACAATATTCAGAGTTCAATGAATAGAGATCTTCTTGAGTGCATTAATCTATTCATTCATTAAATTAAAAGCATTGAGTGCCTTTTGTCTTTCAGACATCATTCTAGATGTTGGAAATAAAGCAGAGAGCAAAGGGCTCTAAGATCCATGCCCTTAAGGTGTTAGCATTCCATGGAGAAAAGATTGTCTATAAACAGATACATAAGGAAAATATATAGTGTATCAAATAGAGATCAGGGCTTAGAGATGCAAATGAAGCATGAATGAGGGTTACAGACTGCTGGGGATGTGGTTTTAAGTAGTCTAGGCATAAAAATTCTCATTAGAAAAGTGACAGTTGAACAAGGACTTGAAGGCGGTGTTGGAGTGAGTGGATAATTGGGAGGTGAGGTGGTCTAGCAAGTGGGAAGTCCTTGATACTTGAGCACTGCTGGGTGATTCAAGTATCGGCAAGGAGACCAATGTGCTTGAATAGAGTTGAGGTGTGGGTAATAGGAATAGAAAAGAAGGAGGTACAAGAGACAGTGGGGAGAGGGAGAGAAGTCTGTATGTACAGGGCCTTTTAGGCCATTGGAAGGACTTTGCCTCTGGGGTGGGAAACCATAGAGAGGTGTAGATCAGAGGAATGGAATGATTTTACTCATGCTTATAGGTTCTCTGGGAGTAGCTTGCAGGGTTCAGAGGTGGAAGGAAGTAGGAGGTAGACAGTGGTGACTTGGACAAAGGTTATAGAGAAGAGGTAGAAAGACTCAAAGACTTGCTTGAATTCTGAGTTATTTTTCTAATTTTACAGAACCCTTTATTTCATATATCCCTTATCCCACCTTGTGTTTTCCTTCTTGGTTTCTTCCTTCTCAGGCTGTTCGGTGTTTCTGTTGCTTGACCTGATTGCTGTGGTTAGCTGTGGATAGTAGTGTATGTTTTTAAATGCTTTGAATATTTTTCTCAAACAGTTTTACAGATTCAGGTCTTCTTACATTTAAGACTTTTATACAATTTGAGTTAATTTTTGTGTTTTAAGACAGGGGTCTGATTTTATTTAATTTTATTTCTTTGCTTGTGGATATCTAGTTTTTCAAACATTGGACATTTATTGAGCAGACTAATCTTTGCTCATTGTGTATTCTTGGTGTTCTTGTCAAATGTTTCTGGGGCTT
The DNA here is from genome assembly GCF_000164805.1 of Carlito syrichta. Classification (NCBI taxonomy): domain Eukaryota; kingdom Metazoa; phylum Chordata; class Mammalia; order Primates; family Tarsiidae; genus Carlito; species Carlito syrichta. The sequence continues at coordinate 17,344 of NW_007256383.1, read as the reverse complement.
TGATGCTTTTCCATTGACCTATATGTCTTTTTTTGTTCCAGCACTGCACTGTTTTGGTTATTGTAGCTTTGCAATATGATTGGAAATCAGAAATTGTGATGCCTTCAGCTTTGTTCTTCTCTCTCATGATTGTTTTGGCTATTCAGTGTGTTTTGTTGTTCCAAATTCAAAAACATTGAAAAATGATGCTAGACATTGACTTTGGTGATGATTTTTTGGATATGACACCAAAGCACAAGAAACTTAAGCAAAAATTAATAAGTGGGACTACATCAAACAGTCTTTGCACAGAAATGAAAACAATCAAGAAAATTAAAAGGAAACCAGAATGGAAGATAATATTTGGACACCATGTATCTGGGAAGGGTTTAATATGCAAAATCTATAAGAAACTCATATAACTGAACAGCAAATAATAATAATGATGATGATGAAGATGAAGATGTAATTTAAAAATGAACAAAGAACCTAAATAGATATGTATTCAAAGAAGACATATAAGCAGCTAATAGGTACATGAAAAGGCACTCAATTTCCCTTTTTATCAGAGATATGCATATTAAAACCACAATGAGATATCATCTCACACCTGTTAGGATGGCTATCATCAAAAGGTAAATGATAAGTCATGTTGAAGATGCAGAGTAATAGAACCCTTGTACGCTGTTGGTACAGCCACTATGAAACATTGTATGGAGTTTTCTCAAAAAGTTGAAACTAGAACTACCATAAAAAATGCTTTGCAGCCGGGCTTGGTGGCTCAGCCTGTAATCCTGTGCCTTTGGGAGGCTGAGGTGAGTGGATTGCCTGAGCCCGCGGGTTCGAGACCCGCCTGGGCAGCGAGACCTCATCACTACAATAAATCAAAAAATCAACCGGGCGTGGTAGTGCATACCTGTAATTCCGGCTACTTGGAAAGTCTGAGGTGGAAGGATCGCCGGAGCCCAGCAGGTCGAGGCTGCGGTGGCCGGGAGCGTGCCATTGTACTCCAGTCTGGGTGACAGAGTGAGACTCCAACTCAAAAAAAAAAAAAGGCTTTGCATAGATGCCACCTGTGAAGCTGCTGCAAGAGATTCCCTGAGGATTCAAGGTGGACAAAACTAAGGCAAGCCTCTTTACAGTTCCCCCAGAAAACCACTTGCCTGGTCAACATACACATTACAATCGATTTTTGAGAACAAGGTCTATATTGCTCTCCTGGTACCAGCAAGCCATACCAAAAATGTAGGTTGCTGTCTCCACAGTTGCTGCTGAAGTGGGAAAGAAAAATATCATAATGGTTTCTGACTGAAATTTAACAGTCTCTTTCTTTATAAAGCATCCCCTTGATTGCAGTAACCTTTAGGTTATATTCTAGAGTTCTGAAAAAGTTTATTTTACTCTTTTAGTTAGCTGAATGTTGGTTTCAGCAGAGGGATTGATTGTTTTTTTCCAAGTTAAAAATTTAAGTGAAATATTATGTATATATAGGATAAACTTGGGAGAGATTTATGTGATCTGGGAGGCATAGACTTCTCCCAAAATAGTCTGTAAAAGGTTCACCATGAATAGAAGCCTGTACTTATATACTGCATCAAAAGCCTTTTTCTCAGTTTTTGAATTTAAATTCAGGCTTTCATAGAAACAATGTCACATATGATTATTAGTTCCAAGTTCCACTCATAATATTACTGCGCTATAGTCCCTAAGAGCACTATTTTCACTATATGAACCTGATAGTATGACCAAGGCTCTAAAATGCTGACTATTCAGTATGAAGATGAGAATGGGGGTCTACTGTCAGAAGGCAGAAAGTTAGCAAAATGATCATGAGTTATAGCATTGGACTAGGAACTCTGCATCTAATATCTAATTTAATCCTCAAAAACATGGTCAGAGTTAGTAAACACAGGCATGGATAAGTCAAATGACTTGGCAAAGCACAGAGACCTAGAAAATTTTCACTACAGGGTTTATAAATTGTTTTCACTTATTCACTCAGCAATCTTTTTATTTTATTTTTTTAAATACCAAGCTGGACATCTACTCCCAATGTGAAAGTGGAAAAAGAGACTGTGATTTGTGCATCAATGACATCTTTGGTCAAATGAGAAAAGAGGATGTGATCCAAAGAAAATAAAAATATTTCACCCTAAAGTATATGTTTTTGATATTAAGAGTATTTTGAAATGTCTTTCACAAGGCCAGCAGACTGAGGTGGTCCTACAAGGCTGTCTTTTTTGGTGGAAATTTGCATGTGTAGAGAATTCCCATTAATGCAGCCAGACCTTCCTTTTCTAGGCTTATCCAAGATTGAGAAAAAAATAACTGAGCTCTGGCACCTTTAAAAGTCTGAAAAGAGACATTGATCATCTATTCTCTCTGAGGGCTGCTATTGATGAGGCTTTACCTACATAACAAGACCACTTGAGCTGGCCAAGCCTCTTTCTTTCTTCTTCCCATAACCTGTTTTTGGCCATGGTCTGAGTCCACATTCTTTTTGTAACCTCAAGATGATATTTAAGCTTTTGAACCAAATTGGATAGCTGCGTCTTTATTCTGAAGGCTCCTGTGTATGTATTCACGTTCAATAAATTTGTATGCCTTTTCTCCTATTAGTCAATCTGCCCCACGTCAGTAATTTTTCAATGAATCTTTAGGGGGCCAACCAGATAGTATAAATAACCATGAAAGTAAAAATTATGGAGTTAACCTTTGTGCATGGGGATAGATAGGGGTCCTGTTTCAATCTTCTGCGTGTGGTCAGCCAGTTTTCCCAGCACCATTTACTGAATAGGTTCTCCTCTCCCCAGTGGTAGGTGGTGGAGGCTTTGTCAAAGATGAGTTGGTTGAAAAATTGAGGTTTTGCTTCTGGAATCTCAATTCTATTCCATTGATCTATATGCCTGTTCCTGTACCAATACTAAGCTGTTTTGATGACTGTAGCTTTATAGTAAAGTTTGAAGTCTGGTAATGTGATACCACCTGCTTTGTTTTTTTTTGCTGAAGATTGTTCTGGCTATTCTTGGATGCTTGTGTTTCCATATGAATTCCTGTGTTGTTTTTTCCAGGTCTGAGAAGAATGTTGCTGGTAATTTGATGTAAAACCTCAAACCATAAGAACCTTAGAAAAGGAAGGAAATACCCTCATGGAAATCGGAACTGGCGTCCAATTCCTGAACAAAACCCGAAACCCACAGGTCATAAAAGAGAAGATAGACAAGTGGGACCTTATTAAACTGACAAGCTTCTGCAAAGCCAAAGAAACTATCAAGAGAGCAGGGAGACAGCCTACAGACTGGGAAAAAGTATTTGCCAACTTCAGGTCTGACAAAAGCTTAACATCCTGGATCTACAAGGAACTCAAATGTGCTGAAAAGAAAAAAACAAACAACCCCATTATAAAATGGGCAAAAGATATGAACAGACACTTCACAAAAGAAGACATCCGAGCAGCCAACAAACACATGAAGAAATGCTCAACCTCACTAATCATCAGGGAGTTGCAAATCAAAACCACACTGAGATACCACCTAACTCCAGTCAGAATGGCAATTATCAACAACTCACAAAATAACAGCTGCTGGAGAGGGTGTGGTGAAAAGGGAACACTTCTACACTGTTGGTGGGAGTGTAAACTAG
>NW_007256383.1:2164-13703 GCF_000164805.1 Carlito syrichta | reverse complement strand
CATATACATGATGGAATACTACGCAGCCATAAGAAAGAACAAAATCATGAATTTCGCAGCCACCTGGAACTAGAGTTTATAATACTCAGTGACCTCTCAGAGAAACAAAGATCCGAGTATCACATGTTCTCACTCATATAATGGACCTTGAACATCCAATGTAATACTATAAGAAAATGACTGACAGTACTGGGAAACTGGGGGGGGGATGGGATTAACAGTAGCAAATATCTGTCTGGGGATGGGAAAACACCTCTTATCAACAGGGTGCCTGAATGAAACGTAATTGTACACCTAACCCTTAACTGTACCCCATGAAATTATAATAAAAATATTGATTAAAAAAAAGAAAGTAAAAATTATGATGGGCTATGAAGAAAGACACAGGCTTCTCTGAACATGGGTAATTGTGAAGTAGAGGGGATAGTATGTGTTAAGGCCCTGAGGCAGTAAAAAGCTTGGTGCATTTATTTTATTTATTAGAGTTGTGGGGTACAAGTGAGGGTTTGTTACAAAAGTAGACAACATGCCGGTGAAGTCTGGGCTTCTAGTTGGTCCTCTCTCCCCTTGGTAGTGGACCGGGTACCCTTTGTTTGCTGCATAACCCCCTCCCTCCGTCTTCCCTCCCTCCCCTAGCAGTGCCCAGTGTCTGCCAATCCCACTCTTGTGCTAGTGCAAAGCTTGGTGTATTTTAAATAACTGAAAGATCATTGAGGTTGGCCAAGTGACTTGATTCAGCCAGTGGGATGGGAGAGTATGTAATGTGAGTAAATATTTCTGATGTGCTGGTGATCCACAATGAGATGCACGTGTCTCTTTATCTTAGGCCCAGAATGACTGCATATGGAAATGATCTGAACCTGGTCTGCAGAAAGAAGTCAAACCTAGCCAATTTACATCTGAAACAGGACTGCCCAGCCAAGAATTGTTAAATACTAGTTTACAAGCAGTGAGAAGAAGAGTGAATGGGCAAATAAATGCTTGTTATTATAGACCACTGAGTTTTGGGTGGTTTAATATGCAATATTATTACAGCAAGCTGACTAAAATATATTTTTAACATAAGAATCACACACACACACACACACACACACACACACACACACACACACACACACACACAGTACTCTATCCTGGTTCATCACTGGGTTTGACTAGAGCAAGTGCAGGAAAATGATGATTAGGAGTCCATGCAGGTTGTGAAGCACAATTATTAACTATAATAACACCAAATGATGGGCAATTAGAAAGTAATTTTGCCACTGAATTTAAACCAGTCTGCTACTACCAATAGCATAGCTCCAGGCTTTATTATAAATCCATTACACAACATATTTCAGATTTCGGATAACAGCACAATATGATAGCAGAAAGAATCACATTGACAAACTAGCACATGCATGATCTTAATTTTTGACTTAGAGAAGCTGTACTCTTTCCTAACATGTTTCCTTCTTTATAGCCAATAAGGCACTTCAGGTATATTTCTCCCTTTTGTATAGTTGATTTTTTTCTGTTGCTATAATGCTTCCAGCATCTTAAATGCTTTTTTGAAACAATTCTTTTGGCAGTGAAATTTTACTGCTCTAGGATGACATTGAAGAGCATCTAAGAGAGAGAAAATTACTTTGACAGATTTTGTCATTGTGTTAATGGTTGATTTTATTGAAATGTGTCTGATAGCACGTAAGCATTATCATCAGGTTAGAATATAAATACATTCAGCGTGAATTGATTGTGAAATCTGGAATATTTTCCATTGTGTAGGGAGTTCTTACAATAGGAAAGTTATATCGTTTGTTCTTAGATATATAGGTTGACAGAATTTTAAAGTTGGAAGAGACTTTAGAAGGATTTCTTTCTTTCTTTTTTTTGAGTTGGAGTCTCATTCTGTCGTCCAGACTGGAGTGCAGTGACCACTCTCAGTCACTGCAGCCTCGACCTGCTGGGCTCCGGCGATCCTTCCACCTCAGCCTTCCAAGTAGCTGGAACTACAGGCGCGCACTACCACTACCACGCCCGGCTAATATTTTGATTTATTGTAGAGAGGAGATCTCACCAAGTTGCCCAGGCGGGTTTCAAGCCTGCGGGCTTAGGCAACCCACTCACCTCAGCCTCCCAAAGCATGGGATTACAGGATGATAGAAGCATTTCTAATGTAGTATATCTTAAACTTTTGTGAGTCATTAATGACTTTGAGAATCTACTGAAACCGGTAAACCACCCTCTCAGAAAAAAAATTTCAAATAAAAAATTGGGATATACTTACAGGGAGTTCAGACCTTCCTGAAATATATCTATGGATACTTTATGAGTTCATAGACTCCATAATAAGAACCTTGACCTTGTCACATTATAAATGAGAATCATTTTTCCTAGTCTTCTCCATCTAATTTTCCAGCGCCTGATAGGCTTAGTGACAGTAAAAACACAGTAAGATGCTGGCTGATTGCACAATTACTTAAATTACCCTCACTTGTACACCATGACTCTAACAAATAACATAAAATAAAATTTAAGTCATCAACTTACTCCTGATTAATTTTTCAATTTCTATTATAAAAATTCAATCATTCAAAATTTTTAAAAGATAAGTTTGATGAACTCTGTATTTGTTCCCCAGCTTTAATGATTGTCAACATTTTGGCTACCTTGTTTTATTTATCCATTCCCTGATTTTTTAATTTTTGACTAAAGTATTTTAAAACAAATCAAGACATCGTGTTATTTCACCCAAGAATATTGCAGAATGCATCACTAAATGATACAATATGCCATATCTCTGTTAATAGTAATTCCCAGGTCAATTAATATGACTCACTTAATATAAAATTCACTTTCAAATTTCCCTTATTGTCTAAAAGATATTTCTTTAATATTGATTTTTTCAAATTAAGATTCAGCTGGGTGCAGTGGCTCATGTCTATAATCTCAGTATTTTGGGATGCTGAGGTGGAAGGATTGTTTGAGCCCAGGAGTTAGAGACCAGCCTAGGCAGCATAGTGAGACCTTGTCTCTACAAAAAAAAAAAAAAATCAACAAATTAGCCAGGTGTGGTGGTGCACACCTATTGTCCCAGCTACTTGGAAAGCTAAGGCCAAAGGATCACCTGAGTCCAGGAGGTCAAGGCAGCAGTGAGCTATGATTGTGCCACATGCACTCCAGCCTAGGTGACAGAGTGAGACCCTGGCTCAGAAAAATAAAAATAAAAAGATTCAAATAATATTCACATATTTAATTTGCATTTCATATCCAAGTATCCTTTATTCAGTAGTTCCCTCCTGACACCCTCTTTATTTTTATTTTATTTTCCTTATGTGCAGTCATACATTCAGTTTCCTTTTTATTGATTTGTTTTAGCAAGAATAATTTTTATTTTCTTGAAGACTCTCCCACATTCTGGGTTTGGCCAATTATTTTTTGTGTGCCATCATTTAATTTGTTTCTTTACTCCAGGTATGTCCGAAAACTTGGGAATTAGAGATAGATAACTTTTATTTTTTGCTCTACTCTGTTTAGTATAAAGAGAGAGGCCGGGTGCAGTGGCTCACTCCTGTAATCCCAGCACTTTGGGAGGCCAAGGCAGGAAGATTGCTTGAGTCCAGGAGCTCAAGATCAGCCTGGGTAGACTTTGTCTCTACAAAAAAAATAAAAAATTAAAAGAGAGCAAGAGTTTATAAGAATCCTTATGTCATGAAGAATGGGATTAATAAAAGCCAGATTCACATCTTTTGATCCTAACTTTCTTCATCTCTTCCATAGTATGAGTTGCTTCATTACTTTGTCAATTTATTTTTCTGCTAAAAAAAAAAGCTTTCTTGATATAAGGGCTGTAATTTCCCCATATATGTCCCTATTCTGAAGAGCAGGTAGTCTGTAATCAAAGATATTTCAAATTCTGCACTGAGACAATATTATGGAAGTGTCTGGCAAAACACCTAACACCTGGCAAGCTGTTAAATGTTAACTGAAGTAAAATAATTTTTTCTTCACTCAAAATACGTGTATGTCCAGTTATTAAAACAAATAATAATTTTCTGGATTGAGGTGAACAAAATTCTTAAGAAGTCACTACAATATAAACTAAGATATTCTCGGTATTCAGAATGGGATAAAATATTCTTTCCTATTTATTTAACCAGGCAATTTCAACATCTAGAGAATTTTGTGATTACTTGTTACCACAAAACTGACTAACAAAAACAAACAAAACAACAAAGGTACTTAATCAAAAGACTGGAGACCCAGTACACAACTTAGAAGAATAAAGTCAATATCTTAGTTAGTTCACATATTATGGCTGTGGGAAAAATGAATACTCCATGTAATTATCAGCAGTTTATCATTACACACATTGGCTGACTTATTTACTTCTATAGCGATATATATTAAAATATATACTGAGCAACAGGCTGTGAAGTATATAATGTTAAATGTGTCCCAGAGTGAATTATGATTTTACCTGAAGAACATAAATATAATTGATTTCTTGGTACTCTCTTAGGTAGAGTCGTAATTTGATTCCTGGAAGAACCTAAGAATTGTTATTACTATATAGACAAAATCCTCAAAACTCTGCAAGGCAGGGATGATTTTTATGGCCATCTTGTAGATGAGAAACTTGAGGCAGAAAGAAGTTGAGCAATTTGTCTGGGAGTCCCACGCCAGGTAGAAATGGGATTTGGGACTGCACAGCATGGCTCCATCATCAGTGGCCATAAGTACAGTGTCAAACTCAGTGGCTTGAGCCTGGTTACCTGCTGAAGGCAGACATTCATCCTTCTACTTCCTTCTTCCTCCTTTCATTCTAGAATCACTCCCCAGGGAGTGATAAAAGCCTGATGAAGGGGACTGGCTGGCAAATCAGTACGAGGTTGGACGAGTGTCCCTGATCGTTCAAAGACATGGTGGAGGTATTAGCTTCACAGAGAGGAAGGTGACATAGATCTTTCACTGGGGCTTTATGACTGCACTTGTGGGGGTCTGAATTGCACCAGACAGGTTGTTGTTTAGGGCATTTTTTTGGAAGAAAGAGTCCATTTTCATTATGAGATTTTCAAAGGCATAGAAAGCCCACATACCTCCCAGTCCCCCAGAATAAAAGTGTGAAGCTGCACTGCTCTGAGCTTGGGGAGGTGGGTAGACAGGTGTGTGGGATGCAGCAGGGGCCTCACAGCAAATACCAAACAAGAGCATGGTGGGACTCAGGATATTATGGACACATTGTCGGACACTTCCGTTCACCACCTGGCCTACACAGATTTGGGAGATTGTGGTCAAGTTATACCTCAGCTATCGACCCATTCTTTATACCCACACTAATTTTAACTTGAATTGACATTGCTTTTTTGCAGAGTTGCTTTCTTCTCACCTCTGGGTTTTCTCTATCCTGGTGGAGGGGTTTCCTTCTGAGTTAGATTATTCATGCTATGCAGCAGGTTGATTGAGAAAGTCTCTGTTGTTAAATCTATCGGTAACAAAGTTCATTGCTTTACATTTTTAATTTATTTATTCTAAAGTGTATAAGCTGCTACAGTTGATTCTCTCATCCCATAATCTGTTTAAATTACTTTAGCTTCACATGAAATTTACCTCCTTTGAATATCATTAGTGAAGTGGGCATGGATCTTACTCCACAAATCCCTAGGTAAGAAATATAACCCTAAATTCTAACACGCTACCTAGTTTCTTTTTTTTTTTTTGAGTTGGAGTCTCACTCTGTTGCCCAGACTGGAGTGCAGTGGCCGCTTCCGGCCACCGCAGCCTCTACCTGCTGGGCTCCGGCGATCCTTCCGCCTCAGCCTTCCAAGTAGCCGGAATTACAGGCATGTGCTACCACGCCCGGCTGATTTTTTGATTTATTGTAGAGATGAGGTCTTGCTGCCCAGGAGGGTCTCGAACCCACGGGCTCAGGCAATCCACTCACCTCAGCCTCCCAAAGGCGCGAGATTGCAGGCTGACCCACCGAGCCCGGCTACTACCTAGTTTCTGTTTCTAGTGTCCATCCTGTGGCGTTTCCATCCTAGAAACTTAAACTCAGTGGTTTAAAGATTGTAATTACCTCTGATACTTGGACATGGATCATCTCAAAAAGCCTGGTGTGGTATTATATGTGAATCAGACACAGCGCCAAGGTTAGGAGAACATACCTGTCGTGGTCTCAATTTTTGGATCCCAAGAGATATTGATGGACTTGCCCAAGGTTACACCAAGATGAGATTAAAACTGAGAAAGCCTGTATCTAAAGCCTGGGCTCCTACCCATATCTCCTTAGCATATCTCTGTGTCAGTTTGAGCACATGGTCGTTCCATACCCTCACCTCATCACCAAATAGGGCTGGGGTTTATCAGGTAGAGTAATTAGGTATTGGCACCAAAAGATGCTCTATTATCTAAGTATATCAGGATATTTACCTCTCAGACCACTCTGGTTTCTTTTGAAGAAAGATCTGGACCAGAAGGATAAGGAGTGAGAGGGCCAACACACTCTCTCTTCATCTCACTCACTTTCCCTGAGTCCCAGGGCCTAACTGATTCAGAATTAAGAGGAGCTATGGTGAGGACGGTGACTCACAATGGCCCTCAGAACCTTGTGACCACACTTATCTGAAAGATTCCAACACTGGCTACTGTCACCTGAGTTACGTTGGGTTCAGGCCTGAATACAGAAAGTGGATGTTGCTGGGAGAGGAAGTAAATATTACCCACGGGTGTGTGCTATGCATGTCTGTTCTCTGCATGGAACACTCTGCTTTCTTGCTCTTAGAGCTCATCCCTTCATTAAAATTTCTCCCATGTGAGGAGTTAACATCACCCATTGCATTTCACCAGGTCCCCTGGGCACAGCTCAACAACTTTTGCCTCATGTTCCAATCAGGAACTTAGTCCCAGGTAGAATTTTCTAATTATTTCTCTCTCTGCATTCAGCCTTGATCATGATTCTGCAATTACTGCTTTTATAATATGGAATTCACTTTGCACAGATGATTAATTGCAGACATTTTGGGTTTGAGTACTCATATGTCTCAAGCCATATTCCCTTCCAACTCTCTGATGTAGAACAACTATATTGTTAACTTTAAAGTGTAACCCATGTGTGTGTTTTCTAGTGGCAAGACGGATTTTTACAGACTGTCTGAGGGACAATGTTGAGGGCAGTACTTTGTAGATTTTATAGTACTGTTCTCCTGAGGAGCTAAGATAACTGATGAGATGTGGCTTTCCCCATACTAGATGCCCCACTGAATCCCCCATAACAAATGAGAATATCAAGGCATGGATGCCAGAAGGAAGCACCCAGGTCACACACTCTTTTTACTCAATGACAAGGAAGGCTCAATCCTCTAGGTATCTTTCTACCCCATGTAGAACCACCTGATGCCCCTGAGGCTGGATTTAGTGACCAAGACACATTGTAGAGGGATGAGAACTTATTGGTGTAGAGTATTTTTTTCATTAAAGCATGTGGAGAACGGTCTTTTTTTATAAATTGCCTTCTTAGAGCACCATGGCAATCACCTAGGATATAGGCTAGGAAAGGTTCTTGATTGAAATTAAAAGCATGAAAAAATTACATAACCTTCTAATAACCAGGGAATTTAATAGAAATAAAATATCCCTTTGATATTGATCTCAAACAATATAGAACATCTAGAAATATGATTAAGACAATTGAAAGGAAAATATACATACAACTTTTGGTGACCTTCAAGTTTGAACACTAAAAAATTTTTTGGGATACCTTTTTTTTCTGGAAAGGAAGATCAGTCTTTAAATTTTTATCAGTTATTCTCTAAGTTAATCAATAAATTCAATGTAGTTCTAAGTCACAAGACAATTCTGAGTATGTGGGTGGAAGTGGCTGACCGAATACTATTATTTTGAGGGAAAATGTAAAGGTTTATCCAAGAGAGGGAACTTTTCTTGCCAGATTCTGATACTTTCCTCTCTAGGATTAATGGTTGAAACAGGAATTGAAAAATATATCCATAGACTAGAATAGAGATTCTGGAAGTATACTCATTTAGATCTGGAATAAAAAATGATGAAGCTGGCGTTTCAAATCAGACATTACTGCAAAGCAGACTCTTGTGACTGTGTGTGTGTGTGTGTGTGTGTGTGTGTGTGTGTGTGTGTGTGTGTGGTGGTGGTGGTGGTTAGGGAACGGGAAGTGCACTGGGACTTCCAGGGCTACTTGGAATTTCTCCTTCAGGTAATTCTGGATTATTTCAACATTTATAGGCTTTCTCTGTTATGCTATCCTTCAGCTGTTACTTATACATTTCTGATGATATATCTCATCAATGGGGAAAAAGGGGAGCTAGTGAGACAGACAGAAATTCCCAGGAAAAAAGAAGGACAAAGGGGACGTCTTCTAAGTGTGGGTGCAAAATAAAATGGTGTATACAATTCTACTTATGGCCAGACAGTCATGTGTGGGCGTGAAATCAGCATACAATGTTTTCACATGTGGGTTCCCTGGAAGCAGACCTCAGGTCAAACATGGGAGGACAAATAGCTTCCTTGAGAGGGAGTCCCAGGTAACATTGGCAGGGGTGTGGAGAAGTGAGATCTTGAAGAAAGGCAACTAATTCAGGGGCTGAAGGGGTGCTCTAGTAAGTTATCCTTGCAGGAAATTGTACCCAATTCCCAGGGGGACCCTATGGGAGACTGTGTATAACACACACCTCAGATTCATCCCATATGTAGAATGAGGACACTGGGAAATTTTAGCCACCAAATACCCAACAATCTTTGTTAAAGGATTTCTTTCCAGGGATGATAAATCTCTGTTACCTCTAGCTGGACTTGTGTCATGTACAGCATACTCCAAGGTTGGGAAGAAAAAGCCCCTGAGGCAGATAGTCAAGGTTCCCTTAAACTTGTATTTGGGAGTCTAGTAATAAGTCCTTGTCACAGTGCAATCTTTGATCCTGGGTGATTGAGGATAGAGCATGGGTGATTGAGGATAGAGAGCTAGCTCTGCAGGGCCAGAAGCAAAATACATCAGTCAGTTACAGGAACTTTTTCCACATTGCCTGCTTCATTTATTGGTTTTTTTTTTGAGTTGGAGTCTCACTCTGTTGCCCAGGCTGGAGTGCAGTGGCACAATCATGGATCACTGAAACCTCAAACTCCTGGACTCCAGTGACTGTCTGCTCCGTAAATATGTCAATATCTACTGTTTGTGAGAACTTTGCAATTAACTACAACTACCTTTCCTCTCTGCAGTTGGGAGTGTTTTAAACATTTTTTGAATTAGCACTTTTAATTGGAAACTTGTTGCAGGAACCCCGTCCCAGAGAATTTTGAGATAAGTTTTCAGTTGCCCAAGGAACATTTGCATTGTAGATATCAACATGTTTCCCCAGAGGAATGAAGACAGAGCAAGACTGTGGGTACCTGCTCTTTTATGATCTGATCCAATAGATTGGCTGCTTCCCTCATGGCCATTCAAAGATGAGAGGCAGAGAGCTTGGAGAAAATGGGTTTATTCTGCAACCAGGTCACAGAGAGACAGGTTGGCATCATTACCAAAAAGCTCACTCAAAGCAACACAAACTCATTCCAATATTAATACCCAAAATTCATAGCCCTTCACCCACCTCGAGTTAGAAGCCTATGTGCAGTTTTAGCATGACTAAGAATTTTCTGACCATGAAAGTCTCCTGGTCATACTGGCATTTTGATATAACATTCTGGAACGTACAAAAATTTTTTAAACAGTTTTCCAGAGGAAAGGGCAGAGTATTGTTAACATTTGTAAGGAAGAGAAAGTCACAACATTTAAAATGATAACTTTCAATTGTTTTAAAACACAATTGTAACAATCCTGTTTCCAGAACCCCTGTCAATGCTCTCATACTCACAGATGGTGGGACTTTCAGACACACTCCTGTTGGCCATGGACCATCCTCTATGTCTCCTAACTATTTGTGGTTTGGCATAACTGGCTGTTTCTCTCTCTCTCTCTTTCAGCACCAGCTTGTTAGATAAAATTTGTCTTTCAAACCTGTCAGACAAGGTCATGCTAGGAGAGGAGAAGGGTCTTTGCATTCTGATGGCAGTGGGGGGAGGAGATGTGCATTTTAATATTTAAGTGGCTTCTACTTTTAGCCCAACTCATCTGCAAAAGAAAGTTTTTCTTTTATATTTTATTTTGTAGGTGTGAGGTATAAGCCAGGATTAGGTACAAATAAGTGGTCTACGTACAGGTGATGTTTGTGCCTCCTATTGATCCTCACTTCTCCCAGTTTAGGATCAGGTACTTTTATTGATGCTATGTGCCTCCCACCTGGCACTGTCCTGCTACTGCCAATCCCTTTCTTATAGTGTTATGATAAAAAAGAGCCTACTTATGAGTGAAAACATGTGGTACTCAGTTCTTTGTTTCTGTGATAGAACACTGAGCATGATAGACTCTAAGTACATCCAAGTTGCTGCAAAGTCCATAATATTATGGCCGCATAATATTTCATCATGCATATGTACCACATTTATTTATCCAGTCCACTTTTGATGGGTTCCATGTTTTTACTATTGTGAATAGTGCTGCAATAAACATGCATGCACAGGCATCTTTTTTGTAGAATTATTTGAGTGCTTCTGTGTATATTTCCAGAAGGGGAATTGCTGAATTGTATGAAAGGCCAATTTTGAGGACTTCCGGCAAGATGGCGTTGGGGCAACCCGGTCTGTGAAAATCTCTGCAAAGGAGAACTGTAGTGGGTCTCTGACTCTCACCCCGGGGGCTACGGACCCCAACATCGCAGCCTGCTCTTCATACGGAGCTCAGCCATTGCCACCGCTGGGGCATCGCAGTGGTCTGGACAGCCACTGCAGTGCAGCCACCGCTGCCGCAGCTGCCGCAGCCGCCACAGCCACTGCCACCACCGCTGGTAGCACATCGCACCACCCAGGTCGGAGGTGATCCACAAATTCAGTCCTTGAAGCCCCTTCAGGGAAGATCTGCTGGGATCGCTGCCACCTCTCCTGCGACCGAGACGTCCTGCCCGCCGTAAGTCTCCTGCCATCTGCCTTGAGGCAGGCAGCCATCTTGCCATCTTCAGCCTTTACCGTCCCTGTCCGGCCCCACCCCCTCTGGGGCGAGCAGATGAGATAGCACCACCTGCTGGCAATTCACGGTAACAACACGGAAATGGGAGAAACAAGCTTGAAAAAGACATAGGCCAGAGTGGTGAACAGAGGGTGACCTGAATTGTCCTTCACAGCAGACCAGGGGCAACTGACCCTAACTGCAAACTAATTTACCAGCTTGAAAAGAAAACTAGAAATCAGACCTGATAGGACATTGGACTAAAACGAAATGTCTCAGAGTGTGCTTCATTGATTCTGTTAGCTTAATGGCTTAATTCTATTCCTACTGTATTGCTCCTTTTTTTTCCTTTTTCCTCTTCCTTTTCTTCTCTCTGTAAACCATATCCTTATATAGAGGAACAGCACACTAATAAGGTGGTTGGATAGCTGATATGTTAGCATCACTATATGTTTTATTTTTGTTTGTATGAGAGTTGGTTCG
>NW_007256383.1:725-1662 GCF_000164805.1 Carlito syrichta | reverse complement strand
CCAGGGAAAACCAATTAGAATAGCAGCAGATTTATCCACAGAAACCCTTCAGGCTAGGAGAGCCTGGAGCCCTATCTTCAAAGTTCTAAAAGAGAAATTTCAACCAAGAATAACCTACCCAACCAAACTAAGCTTTGTTAGTGAGGGAGAATTGAAATCTTTTCCAGATATCCACTCCCTAAGAACCTACGCTGCCACCAGACCACCTCTACAAGAAACACTTAAGAAAGTACTGAACACAGAAGAAAAAAAGAAAAAAGAACAACAATATTCTTCACAAGAGTACAAGCAAAAGATTAAAAACACACATGAACAAACTCCAAAACCCAAAGAAAGACAACAAACCAACAGGAATAACTCTGTAAGAACCTTATGACAGGGATCAACTCTTGCATTTCAATTATTAGCCTAAATGTGAATGGACTAAATGCACCACTGAAAAGACATAGAATAGCAAAATGGATAAAATATCATCAGGCAACAATCTATTGCCTTCAAGAGACTCACCTCACTAGAAAGGACACCCACAGACTCAAAGTAAGAGGATGGGAAACAAACTTTCAGGCGAACGGAATACAAAAGAAAGGAGGAGTAGCGATCTTAATTTCAGACAAAATACCCTTCAAGCTATTAAAAATCAAAAAAGGTACAGAAGGCCACTACATAATGATAAAAGGCTCAATTGATCAACAAGAAATATCTATCCTAAACATATATGCACCCAACATAGGTGCACCAACTTTCATAAAGCAACTTCTAGGAAAACTAAACAAAGATATTGACTCTAACACCATCATAACTGGGGACTTTAATACCCCACTCACAACCCTAGACAGATAATCAGGACAAAAAAATCAGCAAGGAGATCCGGAACCTCAATGTGACTTTGGACCAAATGGACTTAATTGATACCTACAGAACACTCCATCCAAAGAAT
>NW_007256383.1:0-705 GCF_000164805.1 Carlito syrichta | reverse complement strand
GCAGGGAGAAGTGGGTTCCAGATTATTCACACACCTGTCAGCGAATACCAGGACCTGCAGATAGATTTTGAATCACAGCTCCCCCCTTAAGTAAATCTCAAAACTGCAAAAAGGACCACCCCCAACCTACAGTGCAACTCCAGAATTGAACAAAGTAAGAGGGCATACATAAAGAATAGGAGATTGAACAAACAGAAGTAAAACCAATCCCTTTACCCCTGAATAACAGAATTAAAGAAGACGGTGACGTGGAGGGAAGGAAAAAGTATGGAGGGGGAAAAACAGCACAAATGAAGAAAAACCAAAAGAAGAATATAGGTCTCACACAGTCCCCTGGGAGATCAGACACTGAGAAAACAGATTCTGGAAAACAAGCAATGAAGAGCCCCAAGAATGACTGGTTACATGCAACAAACCCAGACATCATGACATTAATGGAAAGAATTAAAAAAATTGAGGAGAGACAAGAGGAAAATAGGAAGGAGCTGATGTTAGAAATGACAGCGTAAAGAATACTGTGATGGAAATGAACAACAGACTAATAAGCATGGAAAGCAGAATCAGCCAAGCAGAAGAAAGAATCTCAGAGCTCAAAGACCAAAACACAGAACTAACCCAAATTGTCAAAAGCATAGAAAGAAGCTCAAAAAGACAGAACAAAACCTACAAGAGATGAATGATCACTTCAAGAGACCAAACCTAAGA
>NW_007256382.1:194176-199032 GCF_000164805.1 Carlito syrichta | reverse complement strand
GCGGGCGCTGCGGCGAAGGCTCGCCGTCGCCGGGTAGCAGGGCGTGTGTCCGCGAGGCGCCCCGATTGCAGGTTTTCTCCTTCTAAGTGTGTTGCGCTCTCCGGATAGGACATGTCTAGGGGGCCAAGCCGTGTGGAAGGCCTGCCCCCTCCCCTCCGACCCCGGGCTTCCCCTTCTCGCCCCCGTCCGTAGCCGCTGGTTCTGTTTTCTTGCTCGTCCTCCTGTGTGCGAGAAGTGCCCCTGCCGACCCGGCTGTGGAGCTGCGCAGACCTTGTTTGGAAGAAGTCTAGGCCTTTTATCCCCGTGGCGGAATGTTTTGCAAAGCAAGCTAAGCTGCTGAGAGGAAAAGCTGAGTCTGAGCGATGCAGGGAAAGGAATAAAGGGTGCTCGCGCCGGGATGACGGCTCCGCAAGACAACGCAGCGCTCTCCCCCTGTCTGGTGGAAATGAGGCTGAGCGGAGCCGCGCAGCGCCTGCCTCGGAGCGGAGCTCTCGGTGCCTGCCTTTGCCCTTGTCCCTAGGTGATTACATTAGCTAATAACTGTTTTACAGGATTAGGAGGTGTACACTGGGAATACATTATATAAAACGTTTTCAGGATGAATGTTCTCTTAACAGTGATTAGGCTCTTATAGTAAGTGTTTGGATTAAAAAAAAAAAATGAAACCAGACAGTTTTGGGACAGTGCAGTTTAGGGATGTTTTGAGGGGGGAAAATAAGGTCAGAGTCAATTTTTTAAAAAAAATTGTGTTTTGATCGGAGATTTTGGTGGACAATAGATTGAGAGAAGGGATGCTGATTTGACTTTTTTCCCTCAGGGCCAAAGAAAGACCAGATCCTCAAAACGTAATCAGAAATTTTCGAGAATTGGCTTTTACCTTCTTACAGCAATAATGCATCTATTGTTCATTCTCCTTACAACTTTCAATATGCTGATTTAAAGAATTACATGAAGGCTATTTCTGAATCGAGGTCTTAGTGAACAAAGATTCATTACAGGGGCACAATAGAGAAAGTCCTTTCCTTTGTATGTTAGCCCGGTTGAAGGGGGAAGGGAGGAGTTATACAACAATTGGTTGCTGTCTTTTAGTTGTGAGAGGGAGAGAGGTGTGTGCGAAGGCGAATCCTTGAATTAGAGTGAGCAGATGAATAGAACCCTTTAAAGATTTTGAAATTCTTTATTCTTTTTCACATTTTAAGTAAGCCACATATTTAGATTTTCCCCATCCATCCCCCGGCTTTAGAGACTAGGTTAAAGATTATGCAGAGGTTGAGCAAGGTAGCCCTTCATGTAAAATTTTTGCTAGCGAATGAGACAATTTAAAAAATGTAATTTGTTTTTTTGCTAGTTTTAGGTATTTTGATCATATTCATTATCCTGAGTTTAATAGCTGGAATTAATGATACATGTTACATATATTCAGATATTTTCATTTCTAGGACACAATGTAAAATAATATGGGAGCGCGTTTCCTTGTCCTTACTTTGCTCTATAACTGGAGATATTTTTAGATAACCAAATTTGACTTTCTGTAGCTACATCATTGCTACATTGTTTCTTCTTTTGAGAGGGAAGATTTCTGTGAAACTACTTGTCTATGGCTATATTACCCTAAAGCCCAATCTCAGCTATGAAACAATTTCAGGTTTTGAATATTATAATTTGGAATATTTATTTTTATGGTAGGCTTTTGCACATTTAAAAAATAAAACAAGTTCAGAGTTATCTTTATATAACAATAAAAATTAATACAAAATGCTTAAAATGCATTTTATTTCCCCGAGAAGAATGCCTCTAGCCGATTGGAGGAAAAGACAGGGCTCAGTGCCAGAAAGAATGATGGTGTTTGACTTGTGCAGAGGGCACCTTTTTCCAGTCACCTTTGTTGTAGACTCTTGATTGCTTGGGATTGTATTGTTTGTTATGCTTATGAAGAGGCTTCAGGCTTGATTTATGAGACATTTTAAATGCTTTGGGAAAGTTTATGTAGAAGTTATAAAGATGGTGGCTAAATAGTCCTCCCATTATATCTTTCCTTCATTTGAAATTTTTCTTAAATTTAAGAAATACTTAGAGTAATTCCATGAAAATTAGCACATTCAACTAGAGAGTGTATATATATATATATATATATTTTTTTTTATTTTTTTTTATTTTTTTTTTTTTTATTTTTTTTTTTTTTTTTTTGGAGTTGGAGTCTCACTCTGTCACCCAGACTGGAGTGCAGTGGCCGCTCCCGGCCACTGCAGCCTCGATTTACTGGGCTCCGGTGATCCTTCCACCTCAGCCTTCCAAGTAGCTGGAACTACAGGCACACGCTACCATGTCTGGCTAATTTTTGATTTATTGTAGAGATAAAGTCTCTCCAAGTTGCCCAGGCGGGTCTCGAACCCCCGGGCTCAGGCAGTCCACTCATCTCAGCCTCGCAACGGTGCGGTATTACAGGCTGAGCCACCGAGCCCAGCTCGAGAGTATATATTTATTTTATTTTTAAAATTTTCTTGTGTTAGGATTTGAGCTGTAGTTAACTAGTTCACAGTGTTTAGGGTAAACACTGTAGTCTGAAAATACCTTGAGTATAAATATTCATTAAAATTGGCTTCTGAGTTTTGTTATTGGATGCTAAGTATTATTCACCCCCCCCTGGAATGGACATATATTAACTTGCTGAACAAAGTGACTAAAAAAGTACATGTATCTGTAGTTAGCAACTTCTTTACTGTTTGACTTAAGAAAAAATTTAATTTATTATTTTTACTTGCCTTACAGCTACTCACATTTTGAATGAAAATAGCATGTTCTTCTTTAGAAACCAATTAGAATGTTAATCATTTTATTAGAAACCATGTAATTTTTGTGTGGTATCTAGCTGGTTTTTAGTGTGTAGAAATACACTTTGCAGTAAAGGTTTCTTGGTATACATTTATTTAAAGTATTGCAACATTAAGATATTCTCCCTACACGTGTCCCTGTCTGCCAAGTTGAATATTACGAGTGTCTCAAAAAAACAAAAACCAGAAACAGAACCACAGTGTGAAGGCTCTATAAAATCCTTATTTAAATTTAGTGAACTCTTGGATTTAATTACTTATTATTTCATTTTGAGTATAAAAATGAGTTGATCCCTAGAATATTTAAAGATTATTATTATTAAATAATACAAGGAACTGCTCCAGTCTTGACAGGTAAGGAATATATGTGGAAAACTTCAAATGGGAAGCACTGTTTTTTGTCCTGTATACCTTTTGCTATATGTTTAGTCCAGTGTTGAACTCTAAATATGTGTATGTGTGTATATGTGTGTGTGTGTGATCTTGTCTTTGTTTTAGGTGCTGTTTGGGTATCTTGAGAACATTGTCAAGTTAAATAGAACTTTTCTAGTTATACCTCGTATTGACTTTGTTATATTGCTGTAATGTTTACACATAGCATGTGCGCTTTTACATATAACTTATAATTTTGATTCTCAAAATTGACTCAAAGTGATTTTATTATATTTATTTATTTATTTTTTGAGTTGGAGTCTTACTCTGCTGCCCAGGCTGGAGTGTAATGGTATGCTCATGGACACCGCAGCCTCGACCAGCTAGGCTCGGGTGATACTTCTACCTCAGCCTTCCAAGTAGCTAGAACTACCACCATGCCTGGCTACTTTTTTTTTTTGAGTTGGAGTCTCACTCTGTCGCCCAGACTGGAGTGCAGTGACCGCTCCCGGCCACTGCAGCCTCCACCTGCTGGGCTCCGGTGATCCTTCCTCCTCAGCCTTCCGAGTAGCCGGAATTACAGGCATGCGCTACCATGCCTGGCTGATTTTTTTATTTTATGGTAGAGATGAGGTCTCGCGCCAAGTTGCCCAGGCGGGTGTAGAACCCGCTACTTTTTTTATTTATTGTAGGTCTCATCAAGTTGTCCAATGGGCTCAGGCAGTCCTCCCACCTCAGCCTCCCAAAGTGCTGGTATTATAGGCATGAGCCACCATGCATGGTCTGTCTTACTATTTTTTTGAGTCAGAGTTTCACTCTGTTCAACCCAGGTTGGTGCAGTGACATGCTCATGGCCACTGCAGCTTCAACCTGCTGGACTCAGGTGATCCCTGCACCTCAGCCTTCCAAGTAGCTGGAACTACAGGCACGTGCTACCACGTCCAGCTTATTTTTTTATTTATTGTAGAGATGAGGTCTCACCAAGTTACCCAGGCTGGTCTTGAACCCCTGAGCTCAGGCAATCCTCCCACCTTGGCTTCCTAAAGTGCTGGGATTACAGACTTGAGCCACTGTGTCTGGCCTAAAGTGATTTTTTAAAAATCAGCAGTTGATCATGAACAAAATGTTGTTGTTTTTTTCACTTTTCCCTCATCATTTTATTTCATGGATTTAAAAACTGGGTCATGTGTACTCAAAAACATTTTGTGTATGACAAAACTTTATTTGAGATATAGTGATTTTTGTTTTTTATAAACCAATAAATAGATAATAGGCATTTTTTTTTTGAGTTGGAGTCTCACTCTGTTGCCCAGACTGGAGTGCAATAGCATGCTCATGGCCACCGCAGCCTTGACCTGCTGGGGTCAGGTGATCCTTCTGCCTCAGCCTTCCTAGTAGCTGTAACTACAGGCACACGCCGCTGTGCCCAGCTCATTTATTTTATTTTATTTTATTTTATTTTATTTTATTTTTTTGAGTTGGAGTCTCACTGTCTCCCAGACTGGAGTGCAGTGGCCGCTCCCGGCCACTGCAACCTCGATCTGCTGGGCTCCGGCCATCCTTCCGCCTCAGCCTTCCAAAAGTAGCTGGAACTACAGGTGCGCGCTACCACACCCGGCTAATTTTTTGATTTATTGTAGAGATGAGGTCTCG
>NW_007256382.1:192988-194156 GCF_000164805.1 Carlito syrichta | reverse complement strand
CGCGGGCTCAGTCAATCCACTCACCTCAGCCTCCCAAAGGCGCGGGATTACAGGCTGAGCCACTGAGCCTGGCTTTTTTTAAATTTTATTTTATTGTAGAGAATGAGGTCTTGCCAAGTTGTCCAGGCTGGTCTTGAACCCATGGGCTCAGGCAATCCTCTCACCTCGCCATTCCAAAGTGCTGGAATTATAGACGTGAGCCACCGTGCCTGACAGAATTTTTTTTTTTTTTTTTTGAGTTGGAGTCTCACTCTGTCACCCAGACTGGAGTGCAGTGGCTGCTCCCGGCCACCGCAGCCTCGACCTGCTGGGCTCCGGCGATCCTTCCGCCTCAGCCTTCCGAGTAGCTGGAACTACAGGCATGCGCTACCACGCCCGGCTGATTTTTTGATTTATTGTAGAGGTGAGGTCTCACTGCCCAGGTGGGTCTTGAACCCGCGGGCTCAGGCAATCCACTCATCTCAGCCTCCCAAAGGTGCGGGATTACAGGCTGAGCCACCGAGCCCAGCTTCTGACAGAATTTTTAATGAAGACCACTTAAATCAGAATTCAGGAAGAAATACTAAAACTGGATTGGAAAAAACATCTTATTTTTTACTAATCTCTTAATTGGGATATACTACCTGTGATTTTGTCACCAATACAAATCATATATATTTTCTTTTCCTGTTTTTAATTTTTAAGTCAGAATCTCACTTTGTTGCCCAGGCTGGAGTGAGTTCATTGGCATAGTCGCAATCACAGATCACCACAACCTCCAACTCCTGGGCTCAAGTAATCTACCTCTGCTTCCTCTGGCTGGGACTACTGGAGAGCGCCATCATGCCTGACTGATTTTTTTTTCTTTTTTAATATTTTGTAGAGATGAGGTCTCACTGTGTTGCCCAGGCTGATCTCAAACTCCTGACTTCAAGTGATCCTCCTGCGTAAGCCTCCCGAAGTGCTGGGATTGCAAGTATGAACCACCATGGTGTGTGTTTTTTTTGAGTTGGGTCTCACTCTGTCGCCCAGGCTAGAGTGCAGTGGTGCACTCACAGCCACCCCAGCATCGACCTGCTGGTTGGGCTCTGGCAATCCATCTGCCTCAACCTTCCAAGTAGCCGGAACTATAGGTGCAGGCTATCGTGCCCGGCTAATTTCTTTTTTTGAGTTAAAGTCTCACTCTGTC
>NW_007256382.1:188954-192968 GCF_000164805.1 Carlito syrichta | reverse complement strand
GACCTGCTGGGCTCCGGCGATCCTTCCGCCTCAGCCTTCCGAGTAGCCAGAATTACAGGCATGCGCTACCATGTCTGCTGGTTTTTTTATTTATTGTAGAGATGAGGTCTCGCCACGTTGCCCAGGCGGGTCTCGAATCCGCAGGCTCAGGCAATCCACTTGCCTCAGCCTCCCAAATTGCTGGGATTACAGGCAGAAGCCACCAAGCCTGGCCTATTTTCATATCTATATTATGATAGTTATAGATATTTATGTTCATCACAACTTAGAAATTACAGTAGTTGTCCGGGCTTGGTGGCTCAACCTGTAATCCCAGCAATTTGGGAGGCCGAGGTGAGTGGATTACCTGAGACTGTGGATTCGAGACCCACCTGGGCAACTTGGTGAGACCTTGTCTCTACAATAAATAAAAAATTAGCTGGGCATGGTGGTGCATGCCTGTGGTTCCAGCTACTCGGAAGGCTGAGGCGGAAGGATCGCCTGAGCCCAGCTGGTCGAGGCTGCGGTGGCCAGGAGCGTGTCACTGCACTCCAGTCTGGGCAACAGTGAGACTCAGACTCAAAAAAAAAAAAAAAGAAATTACAGAAGCTATTAGAGCTGCTACCAGGAACTTTTATTTAATGCACTATTAAAGTAGTATATCTATTACTATGTGATCAATTAGTGTTTTAGATATATTTTAAAAATTCCATCTTGGAGAATTTTGAACATACATAAAAGGGGACAAAATAGTAAATGAATCCCAGGTATCTGTCATTCAGCTTCCACAACTGTCAACCATGGCCTATCCTCCCTTGTGAGAAAAAAGAAAGCAAAGGAGAAGGATAAAATAACGAGGGTGGGAGTGAAGGCCGATCTTCTCTTGGAAAAGATGGCATTTGATACACCAGAATGAAAGCCAGGTCTACTGCTCTCCTTCCTGTATTTTTTTTTTCATAAAATGATTTATAAAAGTAGTTGAGGAATAGATATTCTACATTTCCTTCTCCTAAATTCTGCAGTTGTTAACATGTTGTCACATTTACTTCGTTACCCTCTGTTTTCTTTTTCTGGCACGATGTCCTTTTCACCCTAAGGTCTCTGATATGTACCTTCACAAAACAAGGACACTTTCCTGCATTGCCCACCCTATAGTCCTTTCGGTTAGGAAATCAACATTGATACACTTCCACCTAATCCACAAGCCCCATTCAAGTGATGCCAACCATCCCAACAATGTATTTTTTCCTTTCTGGTCCAGGACCCTAGCCAGTACCTCACGTTGTCTTTGGTTGTCATGGCTCATCAATCTTCTTCAGTCTGGAACAGTTCTTAGCCTTTCCCCAATTTTCACGTGCCTGAAGTTTCTAAAACACACAGGGGTCAGATGCGGTGGCTCATGTCTGTAATCCCAGCACTTAGCGAAGCTGAAGCAGGAGGATCTCATGGGGTCAGGAGGTCAAGATCAGCCTGGGCAATATAGCAAAATCCATGTCTCTACAAAAAATGAGAAACATTAATCAAACATTATGGCATGTGCCTGTAGTACCAGCTGCTCAAGAGGCTGAGGAAGACGATTGCTTTAGCCCAGGAGTTTTAGGCTGCAGTGAGCTATGATTACACCACTGCACTCCAATCAGGGTGATAGAGCAAGACCCTGTCTCTAAAAACAAAGTAAGAAAACACACACGCACACACATACACGTCTTTCATTCCCATTGCCTTGTGACCACATCAGGTCATACGTTCTTGGCAGGAATACCACAGAAGTGATGCCATGCCTTTCTCAGAGTATTATGTCAGGCAAACTGTGGATCCATGCCACACTAGTGATTTTAATACTGGTCTTCTCGTCAAGTTAGTATCTCTACCATTTCCCCTTGTATTTGATTAGCATTTCATTGGGAGATATTCTAATGTTATGTGGATAGTCTCTTTCGTCAGGCTATTCTAATGTTATGTGGATAGTCTCTTTCGTCAGGCCCCCACCAACCAGGCTTAGCATCTGTTGATAACTCTTGACTGTATTATATCCACTGGGATTGTTGCCAACTGGTAATTATCCACTACTGTGTGATTCCTTCTATTATTCTTCTGCAGGCAAGCACTTTCCTTATTTATTTATTTGTATTAAAGACTACTTTTTTCCTTCTTTTTTCAATGGTCTTTAATCCAGTGCTTATTTATTTTGGTACCCAAATTACCCTAGATTTGACCAGTGAGAGCTCCTTCAAGCTAACTATGGTCTCCTTTTGATTTCTCTCCACTATTTCTGAGTATTTCTTTATTTCTGGCATAACAAGGGTTCATTTGGTACTTTCCATGTCCCAGTTCTGGAATTAGCCATTTCTCCAAGAAGCTCTGGTTCCTTTTAGTGTAGGTATTTGGAAACCAAGATCTGGTGCTCTGTTTACTCATTGCTATAGAGCTGAGATGTGGGTTATGTGTGTACGTGTGTGTATATACACGTGAACATACCTCTTCATATATTTTAAATCTGAGTTTGCGTATCTTCCAGTACATGAGAATTCTTTCTGACCTCCCTTTTCCATGTTTGTAATTCCTTTCTCAGACAGTGAGAAACCTGACTCTCATTATTCTGGATACATTTACTTATTTGCTAAGTCAGATATGTACTCAGTGTAACTGATATTCCAACTACCCTGCCTCCCCCACCTCTGCAGCCACAGTGCACATTGCTCCTGCTGCTTCTGCATGGAATCCCCTTCTTTTCAAGTACTCTCTTCCTTGGAGACCAACAGAGGGAGAGGGAAAGGAAAGGAAACCAGGATGAGACTGAAGTGACTTGCATGTTCTTGCTCTCATTTTTTTCTCTCATAGAAGAATAGATTCTTGTGGATGAATGAATCACCTGCATCTAGTGCCATTTGAAAGTTGATTTAGAGAGCAGTCTTACTCTTTTTTTTTTTTTTTGGAGTTGTAGTCTCACTCTGTTGCCCAGGCTTGAGCGCAGTGGCACGCCCATGGCCACACCAGTGTTGACCTGCTGGGCTCAGGTGATCCTTCCACTTCAGCCTTACAAGTACTTGCAAGAACTACAGGCGTACAGTACCATACCCGGCTAATTTTGTTTTTTCATATCTTGTAGAGATGAAGTCTCACCAAGTTGGCCAGGCTGATCTCAAACCCCTGGACTCAGGCAATCCTCTCGCCTCGGCCTCCCAAAGTGCTGGGATTACAGGCTTGAGCTGCCATACCCAGCCAGGATTGTTGAAAGATATAGCACAGAACTGTTATCACACCAAAAGTAATAATTCCTTCCTATTTTTCAATATCTAATCGACATTCAGCTTCATAGTGTGTGTGTGTGTGGAACTACAAGTGACGCGCACGCCACCATGCCCGGTTGATTTTTTGATTTATAGTAGAGACAAGGTCTCACCAAGTTGTCCAGGCTGATCTTGAACCACGGGGCTCAGGCATTCTTCTTGCCTTCGCCTCCAAAGTGCTGGGATTACAGGCACGAGCCACCATGCCTGGCTAGTGTCTTTTATTATTGTTATTATTTTTTTTAGGGTAGGAAATACAGCAAGAATGTCTGCTTTCTCATGCCTGTAATACCAACACTTTGGGATGCCAATGCAGGAAGATTGCTTGAGCCCGGGAATTGGAGACCAGCCTGGTCAACATAATGAGACCTTGTCTTGTTTCTACCAAAAAAAAAAAAAAAATTAGGCATGGTGGCACTACCCAGCTGCTTGAGAGGCTGAAGCTGAATATTGCCTGGGCCCAAGAAATTGAGGCTGTGATGAGCTATGATTGTGCCCTGCATTCCAGCCTTGGTGACAGAGAGTTAACTCAAAAATAAAATAAAATTAAGTTAAAAATAAAAAACCCAGCCGGGCTCAGTGGCTCAGCCTGTAATCCCGCACCTTTAGGAGGCTGAGGTGAGTGGATTGCCTGAACTCGCGGGTTTGAGACCCGCCTGGGCAGCGAGACCTCATCTCTACAATAAATCAAAAAATCAACTGGGCGTGGTAGCGCATGCCTGTAATTCTGGCTACTCGGAAGGGA
>NW_007256382.1:188471-188934 GCF_000164805.1 Carlito syrichta | reverse complement strand
CTGCACTCCAGTCTGGGCAACAGAGTGAGACTCCAACTCAAAAAAACAAAAACAAAAAACCCACAAATATAATTTGCATACAATGAAATATACACATTGTAAGTGTAGGGTTTGTTGAACTCAGAGAAATGTAGGCATCCTTGTAACTGCCACCGTAGTCAAGATACCGTTTGTTTAAACTTTTAAAAATATACAGGTTGTCTCTTTCCTTATATTATCTGTTGGAAACCAGCTTAACTTATAGTTTCTTTCCCAGAATATGGGTTATGCTGATTGCATTTCTGTCTTGTATATGTTAGTATCATGCTTTGTCTTCTGTATTTCTTGTATATTCATAAGTGGACCTAGAAATTATTTTATTTTATTTTATTTATTAATTTTTTTTGAGTTGGAGTCTCACTCGGTCACCCAGACTGGAGTGCAGTGGCCGCTCCCGGCCACCACAGCCTCGCCTACTGGGCTC
>NW_007256382.1:184809-188107 GCF_000164805.1 Carlito syrichta | reverse complement strand
GGCTCAGCCTGTAATCCCAGCATTTTGGGAGGCCGAGGTGAGTGGATTGCCTGAGCCCGAGGGTTCGAGACCCGCCTGGGCAACTTGGTGAGACCTCATCTCTACAGTCAATCAAAAATTGGCTGGGTGTGGTTAGCACGCTCCTGTAGTTCCAGCTACTTGGGAGGCTGAGGCAGAAGGATCAACTGGAGCCCAGCAGGTCGAGGCTGCAGTGACTGGGAGCGGCCACTGCACTCCAGTCTGAGGGACACAGTGAGACTCCAACTCAAAAAAAAAAAAAAAAAAAAAAAGAATAGAATGTCAGATGCATATTTTAACAATGATTTTAGTTTTGACATATTCAGATTGAACTGAAAAATAAAAATTATGACTAGAAAACTAAGCAAAGATAGTAACCTATTAATAGCTTGGTCCCGCCCCACGTTCCCTCATTGTCAGTTGTATGATTAGCACTACTGTTTTTATCATGGGGATTGTATTTCCGTTATTAACCTCCCCACTCAGTATTATCCTAGAAATCATAGAATCTTTAGTTTTTTGGGTTGGTTTTTTGAGTTGGAGTTTCACTCTGTCACCCAGGTTAGAGTGCAGTGGCATGCTCACGGCCAACGCAGCCTCAACCTGCTGGGCTCAGTTGATCCAACCACCTCACCCTTCCGAGTAGCTGGAACCACAGGCATGTGCCACCACGTCCAGGTAATTTTTTGATTTATTGTAGAGAGACGTGATCTTGCCAGGCTGCTCTCGAACCCTTAGGCTTGGGCAACTCTGTTGGTTCTGCCTCCCAAAGTGCTGGGATTATAGGCGTGAGCCACTGCTGTGCCTGGTGGAATCTTTAGTTTTAGTTGTTCCACTTGACCAGCTTGAATTCTTTCAGTGAAATGAAATTAAATAGATAATGACTTCCATTTTATAGGTGGATCCAGTTTTAATGAAATAAATCAAGATTTGTGAAAATCTCTAGTTTATAGAGAGCTCCTAAAATTCAATTAGTATATGATGCAGTATATAAAATAAAACACTTTGGCCAGGCACAGTGGTTCACATCTGTAATTCCAGCACTTTGGGATGCTGAGGCAGTAGGATTGCTTGAGGCTAGGAGTTTGAGACCAGCCTAGGCAATGTAGTGGGACCCTGTCTCTCCAAAAACAAAAGCCAGGTGTGGTATGTCTATAGTCCCAGCTACTCAGAAGGCTGAGGAGGAAGGATTGCCTGAGCCCAGGAGGTCGAGGCTGCAGTGAGCCGTGATCATGTCACTGTACTCCAGCCTGGGTGACAGACCCTGACTCAAAAAAAAAAACAAAAAACAAAAAGATACTTTGACTCTTCATTAATACATTTGTTATGTAAAGTGAGTACCTTTAATTTTTCTCATAAATTCAGGAGATTGGACCATAAGATTTCTAAGGTCTTTCAGTTTGAGAGATCTGGTTATGGCTCTCATTCTCATAGCATGTTATGAAGATTTGAAAAATGTTCAGTCACGTGCCGCATAAGGACATTTCTATCAGTGACAGACCACATGTACGACTGGTCCCATAAGATTATAGTGGAGCTGAAAAATTCTTACTGACTAGTGACATCATAGACTTTATAAGGTAGGACAAGATGTGGATGTGGCAAACAGTGATACTGATGATCCTGACCTTGTGTCAGCCTTGGCTAATGTGTGTGTGTTTCTGGTTTTTTTTTTTTGAGCTGGAGTCTCACTCCATCGCCCAAACTGGAGTGCAGTGGCATGCTCACGGTCACCTTCATGTCGACATGCTGGGCTCTGGCGATCCTACCACCTCAGCCTTCCAAGTAGCTGGCACCACAGACGCGTGCTACCACACCTGGCTAATTTTTTATTTTTACTGTAGAGACAAGGTCTTGCCAAGTTGCCCCGGCTGGTCTTGAACCCTCAGGCTCAGGCAATTCACTTGCCTTGACCTCCCAAAGTGCTGGCATTACAGGCTAAGCCATCAAGTCTGGCCTTTTTTTTTTTCCCCCCCAAGACTAGTCAAGTGAAGCAGTGGGAAGGCTGAGACAGAAGGATTGCCTGAGCCCAGCAGGTCGAGACTGCAGTGGCCGTGAGCATGCCAGTGCACTCCAACCTGGGTGACAGTGAGACTCCTCTTAAATAAATGAAAGAGCCGGGCTCGGTGGCTCAGCCTGTAATCCCGTGCCTTTGGGAGGCTGAGGTGAGTGGATTGCCTGAGCCCGCAGGTTCGAGACCCGCCTGGGCAGGCGAGACCTCATCTCTACAATAAATCAAAAAATTAGCCGGGTGTGGTAGCGTGCGCCTGTAATTCTGGCTACTTGGAAGGCTGAGGCAAAAGGATCGCCGGAGCCCGTGGGTCGAGGCTGCGGTGGCCGGGAGCGGCCAGTCTGGGCGACAGAGTGAGACTCCAACTCAAAAATAAATAAATAAATAAATAAATGAAAGAATGAATGAATGAATGACAGTGAGACTCCTCTTAAATAAATATATAAATAAACGACAGTGAGATTCTTCAATAAGTAAATGAATAGATAGATAAATAAATACAGCGAGACTCTAGCTCATAGATAAATACATAAAATAAATAAATACAGTGAAAATAGAGAAAAGCTTGTAGAATAAGGACATAAATAAAATATTTTTGTACACCTGTACAGCATATTTGTGTTTTTTTGTTTTTGTTTTTGTTTCTTTTGTTTGAGAGAAGCAGTGAATGCCATTTATTTTACTAAACTGGAAAACCATTATGGTTAACTTTTATGAACTTTGTGAATATTATCTGACAGACTTTTTTTTTAAGATGTGGGGTACATGTCAGGATTAGGTACATAAGTGGTCTCTGCATAGGTGAAGTTTGGGCCTCCCATTGGCCCTCACTTCACCTGGTTTAGTTTCAGGTGCCCTTAGTTATGTGTCTCTGCCATGTTTGTGTTTTAAGCTAAATGTTATTACAAAAGAGTCAAAAAGTTTATAAAGTAAACTTCAGTAAGCC
Organism: Carlito syrichta; assembly: GCF_000164805.1. Taxonomy (NCBI): domain Eukaryota; kingdom Metazoa; phylum Chordata; class Mammalia; order Primates; family Tarsiidae; genus Carlito; species Carlito syrichta. The sequence goes on along the minus strand of NW_007256382.1, from coordinate 185,132 downwards.
AAGGTTAATTTATCATTGAAAAAAGAAGGCTGGGCTCGGTGGCTCAGCGTGTAATCCCGCGCTTTTGGGAGGCCAAGATGAGTGAATTGCCTGAGCCCGTGGGTTTGAGACCCGCCTGGGCAACTTGGCGAGCCCTCATCTCTACAGTAAATCAAAAAAATTAGACGGGCATGGTAACGCGTGCTTGTAGTTCCAGCTACTTGGAAGGCTGAGGCGGAAGGATCGCCAGAGCCCAGCAGGTCGAGGCTGCGGTGGCCGGGAGCGGCCGCTGCACTCCAGTCTGGGTGACAGAGTGAGACTCCAACTCAAAAAAAAAAAAAAAA
>NW_007256382.1:163897-184302 GCF_000164805.1 Carlito syrichta | reverse complement strand
GCGCTACCACGCCCGGCTGATTTTTTGATTTATTGTAGAGATGAGGTCTCGCTGCCCAGGCGGGTCTCGAACCCGCGGGTTCAGGCAATCCACTTACCTCGGCCTCCCAAAGGTGTGGGATTACAGGCTGAGCCACCAAGCCCGCCTGATCAGTTGGATTTTAAAAGAGCCTAATATCTAGAAATACTATGTAGTCACATCATATATAACATTGGCGCGTCAAGTAGCTTTAAAATGAATCCTTCTTCTAACCCAGCTATGCTCTTCAATAAAAAATGGCCCTCTTGAGATGAATGTGGTGGTTTACCCCTGTAATCCCAGCACTTTCAGAGGCCAAGGTAGGAGGATTGCTTGAGCCCAGGAGTTTGAGACCAGCCTAGGCAACATAGTGAGACCTCATCTCTACAAAGAACCAAAAAATTAGCCAGGCACAGTGGCATGGGCTTGTAGTTTCAGCTATTCAGGAGGCTGAGTTAGAAGGATTGCCTGAACCTGGGAGGTTGAAGCTGCTGTGAGCTGTGCTCGTGCTCCTTCATCCCAGCATGGCCAACAGTGAGACTCTCACTCCAGAAAAAGAAAAAAGAAAAGAAGGAAAATTGATGAAGAAGAAATAATCTTATTTCCTTAATCTGGCAGTGTTCAAAGATTTTACAAAACCACTTATAGAAATATATGAAAAGAATATACAGTTTATGAATGTTACCAAAAGGTAGGGTCACACTTGTCTTGATTCTGTTCTAGCTAAACGCGTGTTACAAAATTAGCATAAAAGTCACTAGTTAAGTGAAATGTTAGAAATATTTATAAAGTTCCCGAGGTTTAAAAAATTATCTTATTAAAAAATAAATTGTAGGATAAAAGTTAATTTCCTTGTCAGCAATTGTACTATAACAGTCCTAGGAAGCCAGATGGGAAGCACATTTTTGTTTTCTCTCCCCTCCTATCTCCTCTCTTTCTGTTTTGAGTTGAGGTTTCACTGTTACCCAGGCTGGAGTTCAATGGCATGATCATGGTTTACTGCAGCCTCTGCCTCCTGAGCTTAGGGGATTCTTACATTTCAGCCTCCTGGGCAGCTGGGAACAGACGCACACCACCATGCCCAGCTAATTTTTAAAATTTTTTTGTAGAGGCAAGGTCTTGCTATATTGTGTAGGCTGGTCTTAACTCCTGGGCTCAAGTGATTCTCCTGTTTTGGCCTCTCGAAGTGCTGGGATTATAGGAATGAACTACAGTACTATAGTGCCTGGCAGAAGCACATTTTCTTTTTTCCAGTTTTTATGGTTTTTTTCTTTTTGAGTTGGAGTCTCACTCTTGCCCATGCTGGAGTGCAGTGGCATGCTTATGGCCTCCGCAATCTCGACCTGCTGGGCTCAGGTGATCCTTCCGCCTTAGCCTTCCAACTAGCCGGAACTACAGGGACATGCTATCGCGCCCCGCTTATTTTTTGATTTATTGTAGAGACGAGGTCTCACCAAGTTGACCAGGCTGGTCTTGAACCCCTGTATGGTTTTATTTAAACGCAGATAAAACATGCATATGAACTGTCTATTCATTTTCTTCACCGTGAAGCCTGGCATTAGGATTAATGATTCTGATGGCCAGCTGGGCTGCTTTTTCTACAAATGGTTGTGCAGTTCTTGGAGGAAACATTGTGAGCAATCTCAGCACAATAAGATGTGTTGCACATCAGCAGCATTTCCTTGACATTGTTGACCAGGAACTTCCGAAAGTCACTGGGCAGCATGTGCTTTGTTTTTTTGTTGCTCTCATAGCCAGTGTTGGGCGTCAAGATTTGGCCCTTGAATCTTCTACACACCCTATTGTCAGTACCTCTGGGTTTCTGCCAGTTATGCTTTAATCTTGATGTAGCGGTCTGACTGGTGCCAGATGAACTTCTTGGTCCTCTTTTTGATGATCTTAGGCTTCACCAGGGGTCTGAGGGCAGCCATGATGCCGGGTAGATGACTGCCACCTCTGTAGGCAGTGCCAAGGAAGGGAAAAACACATTTTCAAAGACTCCTTTGCATTCCCACCAGACACTTTTTTGTTTTTGTTTTTTTGAGTCCGAGTCTCACCCAGGCTGGAGTGCACTGGCATGTTCATGGCCACTGTATCCTCGACCTGCTGGACTCAGGAGATCCTTCCACCTCAGCCTTCCAAGTTGCTGGAACTACAGACACGTGCCTCCATGCCCAGCTAATTTTTAAAAATTTATTGTAGAGACGATGTCTCACCAAGTTGCCCAGGCTGGTCTCGAATCCCTGGACTCAGGCAATCCTTTTACCTTGGCCTCTCAAAGTGCTGGGATTACAGGCTTGAGCCACCATACCCGGCCCTACCAGACACTCTTAATGTGGAGTTTTGCTAGCTTATGATTTAGTCTTATGGCTTCTGCTACTTAAATTTTCTTCTTTGCAGCCTTCCTTTATTTATTTTTTTTGAGTTAGAGTCTCACTTTTGTTGTCCAGGCTGGAGTGCAGTGGCCTGCTTATGGCCACCACAGCATCGACCTGATGGATTTAGGTGATCCTTCCGCCTCAGCCTTCCAAGTAGCTGGAACTACAGATGCACACCACCACGCCAGGCTAGTTTTTGTGATTTACTGTAGAGATGGGGTCTGATCAAGTTGCCCAGGCTGGTCTCAAACCCCCCGGGCTTAGGCAGTCCTCTCACCTTGGCCTCCCAGAGTGCTGGGATTACAGGCTGAACTGCCGAGCCTGGCCCAGCCTTCTCTTTTTGATCAGCTTGCTCTGCACTTTTTTTCTTTATCTAATGACTTTATTCATTGTCATTACTTTAAGAAACAGTTAGTGTTGATCATTACCATTTTATTTACAGCCCATACTTGAGCTCTTCCCAGAAAAGTTCTATGCAAATCAGACACATTTATGAAGTTATTCATTAATTATTGTGAGAACAAATGTTAACTTTTATTTATTTTTTTGTTACCCAGGCTGGAGTGCAGTGGCATGATCACAGTTCACTGCAGCCTTCACCTCCTGGGCTCAGGTAATCCTTCCACCTCAGCCTCCTAAGTAGCTGGGATTAAGCATGAGCCACTGTACCTGACCCTAAACATTGATTTAATGGTCATCATGATTATCTGTAGTCCTATACTATATATTTTTATCCTTTTTCTCCCTGTCTTTTTCTTCCATTCTTTTTTTTTTTTTTTTGAGTTGGAGTCTCACTCTGTCACCCAGACTGGAATGCAGTGGCCGCTCCCGGCCACCGCAGCCTTGACCTGCTGGGCTCCGGCGATCCTTCCTCCTCAGCCTTCCAAGTAGCTGGAACTACAGGCGTGCGCTGCCACGCCCAGCTGATTTTTGGATTTATTGTAGAGATGAGGTCTCGCCAAGTTGCCCAGGCGGGTCTCGAACCCGTGGGCTCAGGCAATCCACTCACCTCAGCCTCCCAAAGCACGGGATTACAGGCTGAGCCACAGAGCCCGGCTTCTTTTTTTTTTAAATTAGTAACAGGGTCTCACTATTTTTCCATGCTGGTCTTGAACTTTTGGGCTCAAGGATCCCCCTACCTTAGCTTCCCTCGTAGCTAGGACTACAGGCATGTGCCCCCCCACCCCCATGCTTTGTTTTTTGATTCTTGCAGTATAGACTCCTGTTCGTTCTCTGGGGAGGGATCACATTATGAATTCTTTCTAAGTTTGTCTGAAAGATTCAGACTTCATTTGATCTAACCAGTAGGATCTAAAGGTCATAGAATCAGTAGCTTGTATCTGTAATTCCATCAATTCTGGAAGCTGAGGCAGAGGAATCTGTTGAGACCAGGATTTCAAGACCATCCTAGGCAACATAGCCAGACCTCATCTCTTAAAAAAATAAAATAAGCCGGGCTCGGTGGCTCAGCCTGTAATCCCGTGCCTTGGGAGGCTGAGGTGAATGAATTGCCTGAGCTCACGGGTTCGAGACCCACCTGGGCAACTTGGCGAGACCTCCTCTCTACAATAAAATAAAAAAATTAGCCGGGTGTGCTAGCACGCGCCTGTAGTTCCAGCTACTTGGAAGGCTGAGGCGGAAGGATCACCGGAGCCCAGCAGGTTGAGGCTGCGGTGGCCAGGAGTGAGCCACTGCACTCCAGTCTGGGCGACAGAGGGAGACCCCAACTCAAAATAAATAAATAAATAAATAAATAAAAAATAAAAATAAAAAAATAATTAGCCAGGTGTGGTGGCACGCACCTGTAGCCCCAGTGACCTGGGAGGCTGAGGCTGGAGAATCACTTGATCCCAGGAATTTGAGGCTTCAGTGAGCTATGTTGCATCACTGTTCTTCAGCCTGGGTGAGAGTGAGAGCCTGTCTCAAAACAACTACAAAAATAAAAGAAAAAACACACATAAAATCTTTGAAATTTTCCTTCTTTATAATTGGACAATCTTGTTAGTTGAGTACTACCATTTTGTTAAAGTTAATTTTACTTAGTAAATACTTTCCCATTAGATTTGTGTAAATTGTGTGCCATGAATATATGTAAATAATTTTTCCCTCCACTGAAGTTATGGGTGCCTGTAATCGTTCCAAAGAACATTCATATTCAAGGCTTTACTGAAAACAGATGCCATTTCCCAAGAGTTGTAGTTATTGTTTTCATGTTCAGAAAACTAGGCACTCACGATGGATTCAATAAGCAGATAAGGAGTATAGTTTTATTGGTTAAGTTAAGCTTATTCTCAGTCTTGAAGTCTTTAAAAAACCCTTTCTAATTAGAATCAGTAAATAGTTCCTGTAGTAGTAACGTACTACATTTCTAGCAGCATTACTCACAGTAACCGAAAGGTAGAAACAGCCCTAGTGTCTATGACCAATGAATGAATAAACAGACTGTGTGTATCACGTGTTTAGTAAACAGAAAACGTACAATGGAGTATTACTCAGCCTTGGAAAGGAAGGAAATTTTGATGCGTGCTACAACATTTGAAGACATCATGCTAAATGAAATAAGCCAGTCACTAAAGGGCAAATATTGTACGATCTACCTACGTAGGGTACCTAGAATAGTCAGGCAGCAGGTAGAAGATTGGTTGCTTTTTTTTTTTTTTTTAGCTGTAAGCAGTGCTTTAGTATGCAGTTTTGTAGTTTGCAGACGTGTGCAGTTTTTTATTGTTTTCTGAGTTGGAGTCTCACTCTGTTGCCCAAACTGGAGTGCAGTGGCCACTCCTGGCCACTGCAGCCTCGACCCACTGGGCTCCAGCGATCCTTCCTCCTCAGCCTTCCGAGTAGCCGGAATTACAGGCACGCGCTACCATGCCCGGCTGATTTTTTTTTAAAATTTATTGTAGAGTTGAGGTCTCGCCAAGTTGCCCAGGTGGGTCTCAAACCCGCGGGTTCAGGCAATCCACTTACCTCAGCCTCCCAAAGCGTGGGATTACAGGCAGAGCCACTGAGCCCAGCTAGACTTGTGCAATTATATATGTATGATAATTTCTGTGAATGGAATTTCTAGGTTTGTGTACTTAGTTTTTTGTTTTGTTTTTTTTTGAGTCGGAGTTTCACTCTGTCACCCAGACTGGAATGCAGTGGCCACTCACAGCCACCTCAGCCTCGACCTGCTGGGCTCTGGTGATCCTTCCGCCTCAGCCTTCCAAGTAGCTGGAACTACAGGCGCGTGCTACCACACCCAGCTAATTTTTGATTTATTGTAGAGATGAGATCTTGCTGCCCAGGCGGGTCTCGAACCCGTGGGCTCAAGCAGTTCACTCACCTCGGCCTCCCAAAGTGCTGGGATTACAGGCTGCGCCACCAAGCCCGGCCTGTGTACTTAGTTTTTAATAGATGCTGTTAAATTGTCTTCCTAAGACATTTCTCTAATTTATATCTCTGCAAACAGTTTCATGAAAGTACCTGTTTTTCTATATTTTGTCTGAAACTTAAGTATTCTAAATTTTAAGTTGTATTACGTGGTGTCGTTTTAAAAATCTAAGATTTTCAAGATTTTGAGTGAAATTGAGCAGCTTTTTTGAGTGTGCCTGTTTTGTTTATCATTTGTGTGCGGGTATGTGTTTTTAGAAAATATCCTATTCAAGTATCTGGCTGTTTTTCATTTGGGTATCTGTGTTTCTTAATTTGTAAGACGTCTATGTATGTTTAGAAAATCATTTAGTTCTCAGGTGTTGCAAGTATTTTTTCTCCATTTGTTTTTTGATTTTATATTTTGCTCTATAGGTGTTGTAATTTTTATGTGATTTGATTTATGTAGTCTTTTTCTATATGACTTAGGGATTTTACATTATGGCGAATCTTTCCTAGTGCCAAGGTTACATAGCAACCAAATAATTTTTGGGGGGACAGAGAGATAATGCAAATCTGCAAACTATTATAAATCTTCCTGCCCTCCTGTTTTTCCTTTCCTCCTCTTGTGCCTCCAAGTAGGCCCAAGGGTGCACCACCATGACCGACTAACATTTTGATTTATTGTAGAGACGTGGTCTCGCTAAGTTGCCCAGGCTGGTCTCAAACTGGTGGGCTCAGGCAGTCCTCTTACCTCATCCTCCCACAGTGCTGGGATTATAGGTGTGCACCACTGCGCCTGGCCATGGCTGTATTGTTTGATGATCTTACCAGAAGTGTATGAGGGCTCAGATTTCTTCTCATTCACATCATTACTTGTTATTGTCTTTTTTATTTTAGCCACCCTAGTGGATGTGAAGTGGTATCTCATTGTGGTTTTGATTTTTATTTCCTTAATGACCAATGATGACTAAATTGAACATCTTTTCATGTGCTTATTGGTCATTTGTATATCTTCTCTGGATAAATGTCTGTTTATACCCTTTGCCCCTTTAAAGTTTTTGTTTATTTATTTTCTGTACTCCAATGGATGTAAAAGCCCACTTATTTTTTAATTTATGTTTTTTGAGTTGGAGTCTCACTCTGTTGCCCAGGCTAGAATGCAGTGGCACACTCACTGCCACCGCAGCTTCAACCTGCTGGGCTCAGGTGATCCTTCTACTTTGGCCTTCCAAGTAGCTGGAACTACAGGTGTGCACCAACACTAATAAAGCCCATTTAAAAAATTGAATTGTTTGTGCTTTTTATCGAGTTCTAAGAAGTTTTTAAAAATCAGATATATAATTTGTAAATTGTTCCTCCTGTTTTGTGGGTTTCTGTCTATTTTTGATGTATGTCTTTGGATATATTAAAACCATTAACTGTTTTTGTTTATTATTGTCATTTTAGCAATTTAAATTTATCTTTGACTAGCTGGGTGATTGTTAAATCTGAAGTTTTACCTTTAGTTTTAACTTATTTTAATGGATATGAGACGTATGACATATGATTCTGAGTTACATACTACATTTAGTATGTTGAAGTATGGAGATATCAGTAATTGTGAATGAGGTAGCCTTAATATCTACTACTGTCATTTATTTATTTATTTATTTTTTTTTGAGTTGGAGTCTCACTCTGTCGCCCAGACTGGAGTGCAGTGGCCGCTCCCGGCCACCGCAGCCTCGACCTGCTGGGCTCTGGCGATCCTTCCACCTCAGCCTTCCGAGTAGCCGGAATTACAGGCACGCACTACCACGCCCAGCTAATTTTTTGCTTTTATTGTAGAGATGAGGTCTTGTTGCCCAGGCGGGTCTCGAACCCGCGGGCCAGGCAATCCACTCACCTCAGCCTCCCAAAGGCGCGGGATTACAGGCTGAGCCACCGAGCCCGGCTTGTCATTTATTTTTATTTTTTGAGTCGGAATCTCACTCTGTCATCCAGGCTGGAGTGCAGTAGCACATTCATGGCCACTGCAGCCCTAACCTGCTGGACTCAGGCGCTCTTTCAGCCTCAGTCTTCCAAGTAACTGGAACTACAGGCATGCACCACCACACCTGGCTAATTTTTTATTTATTTATTGAAGAAATGAGGACTTGTCAAGTTTCCCAGGCTGGTCTCAAACTCGTGGGCTCAGGCTATCCTCTTGCTTCTGCCTCCCAGGGTGCTGGGAGTAAAGGCATGAGCCACTGCTCCCAGCCATATTATTTAACTTTTTTGGTATTCTTCATTTTGGCATACTTGAAATATTCCCAATCAGTGAAATAGGACACGAAAGGAGACTAATGTTTTCATCAAAATATAAGCTCCAATGGGTTGATTTTTTTAGATTGGAAAATATAGTTTATTTAGAAAGTAAATTAGAGGCCGGGCGTGGTAGCTCATGCCTATAATCACAGCACTTTGGGAGGCCAAGGTGAGAGGATTGCCTGAGTACACAGGTTTGAGACCAGACTGGGAAACTTGGTGAGACCTCATCTCTACAAAAAATAAAAAAATTAGCTAGGCATGGTGGCGCATGCCTGTAGTTCCAGCTACTTGGAAGGCTGAGGCGGAAGGATCACCTGAGCCCAACAGGTCGAGGCAGTGGTGGCCGTGGGCATGCCACTGCAGTCCAGCTTGGGCAACAGAGTGAGACTCCAACTCAAAAAAAAGAAAAAAAAGAAAGTAAATTAGAGAGGGAGAGAAGTGATTCACCTCCCCAAGGTAGGGGAGGGGACCAAAGCTTAGGAAAACATGGCCCGACCATAGCTCAATGAACACATGACCTGGCCAGAACTTAATGAAAGCCCCAATGACCAAATTAGTAAATTGTTAATAAACTTTTGCTATAAAAAGGTAATATAAGTGCTAATTTTACTGTGCTATTCCAGATAATTTGGTGATTGTAATGGATACATTTATTACTTACCTGAATTCAAAAGAAAAATGATTTCAAATCTTTATAATGTAAGAAAAAAATGCAGACATGTATTGTCTCTACTGTTATAGGTTGCCAACCAAACTTTAATATTCATCTCTTAGGCCTTTTATTTGTTTTTTTGAGTTGGAGTCTCACTCTGTCGCCCAGACTGGAGTGCAGTGGCTGCTCCCGGCCACTGCAGCCTCGACCTACTGGGCTCCGGCGATCCTTCCGCCTCAGCCTTCCAAGTAGCTGGAACTACAGGTGCGCGCTACCATGCCCGGCTAATTTTTTGATTTATTGTGGAGATGAGGTCTCACCAAGTTGCCCCAGGCGGATCTCGAACCCACGGGCTCAGGCAATCCACTCACCTTGGCCTCCCAAAGCGTGGGATTACAGGCTGAGTCACCGAACCTGGCCGTGATTTTTTTTTTAATCATACATATTTTACTTTGTTATTATTATTTTTTAGAGGCAGGATTTTGCTCTTTTGGCCTGGTTGGCGTGCTGTGGTGTGATCACAGCTCACTGCCTGAGCTCAAGCGATCCTCCTGCCTCAGTCTCCCAAAGTGCTGGGATTACAGATGTGAACTACAGTGCCTGGCCTCAAACATGATCTTCTAGCTCTAGGAGTTAACTGGGCATAGAGGGATTAGATGCAAAATTTGAACGTGCTATTTTCATTAGTGGAGTGTAGTTGTCTTAAGAATGACTCAAGAGAGGATTGTTTTTGTAGTAGGATGACTTGTATGAAAACTGTAGCAATTCTTTTCTTTTTTTTAAGTCAGAGTCTCACTCTGTCGCCCAGGTGGAGTACAGTGGCACACTCACGGCCACCCCAATGTCGACCTGCTGGGCTTCGGCTATCCTTCTGCCTCAGCCTTCCAAGTAACCAGAAGTACAGGAGCGTGCTACCACACCCGGCTAACTTTTTACTTAGTGTAGAGGCGAGGTCTCGCCAAGTTGCCCGGGCTGGTCTCGAACCTACGGGCTCAGGCAATCCACTCACCTCAGCCTCCCAAAGTGCTGGGATTACAGGTTGAGTATAGCAATCTTTTGCTGTTGATTATTAGGACAATTTCAAAAGCTGGTATTAAAATTAATCATTGCATTTGTGTTGATAACCTAGCTAATAAAGGTTGAATGCAGTCCCTTCTGGAAAGAAGGGGTATTGAGAGAATTCATTGAGTTTTAGTGTACTAATGATATTTACTCTTTGTGTAATTGATGTTGCTTTGGAAATTATGGAGTTTCTTGTGGAATTACTGAAAACTGTTTTAGAGTAGGACAGCCTTTTCATGGATCAGGAAACTGAAAATTGTCAGTAAATTCCATGAGGCTAAGAATCTTTGATCTGTTCCCCCATATGCATAAATTCCTAGAACCGTGCCTTTAAGAAACATATAGTTAGCTTGGGTGTGGTGGCTCAAGCCTGTATGTAATCCCAGCACTTTGGGAGGCCAAGGAGAGAGGATTGCCTGAGCCTGCGGGTTTGAGACCTGCCCAGGCAACTTGGCAGACCTTGTCTCTACAATAAATAAAAATTGACTGGGTGTGATCGCTCGTGCCTGTAGTGCCAGCTAGATGTAGTGTCTGAGCCCAGCGGGTCAAGGCTGCGGTGGTCGGGAGTGTGCTACTGCACTCCAGCCTGGGTGTTAGAATAAGACTCCAACTTAAAAATACATATATGTAGTTAATAGTTGGGGTGAGAACCCTACTCTCTTTTCTCGTAGTCTCATATATATATTTCCTCCACTATATCACATTGCTCTCAAATGTAAAATCTGAAGCCATTAATATACTGGGATTACATTCTTCAGGGAACCAATGAGAACTGTCAGTACTTATTGTATAAATTGTCAAATATTGAAAGGAAACCTTCGTGACCTGCCCAGGCAACTTGGCGAGACCTCACCTCTACAATAAATAAAAAATAAGCCGGGAGCGGCCACTGCACTGCACTCCAGTCTGAATGACAGAGTGAGACTCCAACTCAAAACAAAAAAAGGAGACCAAATATTCAGGAAACCTTGTATTAATTTGGGTAATTCATTCTCTCTTAAGAACTTAAGCCGGGCTCGGTGGCTCAGCCTGTAATCCCTTGCCTTTGGGAGGCTGAGGTGAATGGATTGCCTGAGCCTGCAGGTTCAAGACCCGCCTGGGCAGCGAGACCTCATCGCTACAATAAATCAAAAAATCAGCTGGGCCTGTAATTCCTGTACAGAGTGAGACTCCAACTCAAAAAAAAAAAGAATTTAGAGGGGGGAGGCACACCTTATCAACAAGGGTACTTGCGTAATGACTATTTGTATACTTAACCCTGAACTGTACCCTACATCTTTTTTTTTTTTTTGAGTTGAAGTCTCACTCTGTCACCCAGACTGGAGTGCAGTGGCCGCTCCCGGCCACTGCAGCCTCGACCTGCTGTCCTCCGGCGATCCTTCCGCCTCAGCCTTCCGAGTAGCCGGAATTACAGGCACGCGCTACCATACCCGGCTGATTTTTTGATTTATTGTAGAGATGAGGTCTCGCTGCCCAGGCGGGTCTCGAACCCACGGGTTCAAGCAATCCATTCACCTCAGCCTCAGCTACCCTACATCTTTTTTAAAAAAAAACCAAAACTTAGAATATAGTATATGTTGATTAATTTTTTAGTGATAGTGAAGTTGCTTTTTTTTTGAGTTGGAGTCTCACTCTCTTGCCCAGACTGGAGTGCAGTGGCCGCTCTACTGCAGCCTCGACCTGCTGGGCTCCGGCGATTCTTCTGCCTCAGCCTTCCAAGTAGCTGGAACTACAGGCGTGCGCTACCATGCCTGGCTAATTTTTTGATTTTATTGTAGAGATGAGGTCTTGTCAAGTTGCCTAGCTGGGTCTCGAACCTGCGGGCTCAGGCAGTCCACTCACCACGGCCTCCCAAAGCACGGGATTACAGGCTGAGCCACTGAGCCCGGCCGATAGTGAAGATTTTTTAACAAAACTAATTTGGCTCTTTTTAAAAAATTGTTTAAGACAAACTTATTAATTTGTTTTATACTGTAGCTTATAGTCTCCATGTACAATTTCTTAGTTTCATGTTCTTATGTGTGTTTTCTGTCTTTTTAAAATGAGCTTTTCTTAATTCTTTAAAAATTATAAATGACAGTCAGGTATTGTGTGGTGGCTCACACCTGTAATCTTAGTACTTTGGAATGCCGAGGTGGGAAGATTGCTTGAGCCTAGGAGTTTGAGACCAGCCTGGGTAATGTAGCAAGACCTTGTCTCTACAGAAAAATTAAAAATTAGCCAGGTGTGGTGGCAGGCACCTGTAGTTCCAGCTACTTGGGAGGCTGAGGCGGGAGACCTCAACTCAAACAACAAACAAAACTTAGCCGGGCTCGGTGGCTCAGCCTGTAATCCCGCGCCTTTCTTTGGGAGGCTGAGGTGAGTGGATTGCCTGAGCCCACGGGTTCGAGACCCGCCTGGGCAGCAAGATCTCATCTCTACAATAAATCAAAAAATCAGCCGGGCATGGTAGCGAATGCCTGTAATTCCGGCTCCTTGGAAGGCTGAGGCGAAAGGATCGCCGGAGCCCAACGGTAAAGGCTGCGGTGGCTGGGAGCGGCCACTGCACTCCAGTTTGGGCGACAGAGTGAGACTCCGACTCAAAAAAAAAAAACTTACAAATGATGTAACTTATTACCATAAGCAGTGGCCATATAATTTTAGAAACTGGTATTTTGTGCTTGCTACTGGAGAATATTACATAGGTTCCCTGAAAATCTGTTGTGGCTAAACCCGATGTTGTTAAAAAAGGAAATGTATCTAATTTTGACTTGATCGTTATTGCTTTTTTTAAGAAAGGGGTCAGGTAAATGTTTAATCTTGAATATCGGCGGAGTATCTTAATGCTAAAGAAAATAGTTTGGGAAAGAGTCAACCAAATCAGGAAATTATATTTACCAACTGAGTTTTCATGGATATAAAGATTTAAGCAGCCTTTTTTGTTTGTTTACTTAAAATCTGGGGCCTAGTGCACAGTGGCTCATGCCTGTAATCCAGCGCTTTGGGAAGCCTAATTGGGAGGATCGCTTGAGGCCAGGAGTTTCAGACCAGCCTGGGTAACAACATATTAAGACCTTGTCTCTACCAAAAAATAAAAAATTAGACGGGCACAGTAGCACCATCTCTTAAATTTTTTTTTTTTGGAGGAGAGTTTCCTAATCTTCTCATTATAGAATTGTAGTATAGATTTGTAATACCGAGCAAGTTCACTTTTGTTAAGTTTGGAGATAAGTTGTTTTATCTCCAATACAAAGTGTACTTTTTTTTTTTTTTTTTTTTAGTTGGATTCTCACTGTTTCCCAGGCTGGAATGCAGTAGCATAATCACAGCTCACCATAGCTTTGACCTCCTGGGCTGAAGTGATCCTCTCACCTCACCCTCCCAAGTAGCTGAGACTATAGGCACATGCCACTGTGCCTGGCTTATTTATTTATTTATTTTTCAGAAAGAAGTAAAGTTAATTATTCACTTTTCTTAGATTGGAAGGGGGGGCCGATGCTCAGAGGCAAGTGTGGCTTTATTTTATTTTTTTCTTTTTATAGAGATGAGGTCTTGCTATGTTACCCAGGCTGGTCTCGAACTCCTAGGCTCAAGTAGTCTTCCCACCTTGGCCTTGCAAAGTGCTGGAATTATAGGAATGAACATGAGCCACTGCACCCAGCCCCTCTTTATGTTGAGACAGAGTGTCATTTCGTTTCCCAGGTTGGAGTGCAGTGGTGGAATCTCAGCTCACTGCAGCCTCCATCTCTTTGACTCAAATGATCCTCCCATCTCAGCGTCCTGAGTAACTAGGACTACAGGTGTGGTCACCATATCCAGCAAATTTTTTTTTGGTAGAGATGAGGTCTTACTATGTTGCCCAGGCTGGTCTGGAACTCCTGGGCTCAAGCAGTCCTCCCACCTCAGCCTCCCAAATTTCTGGGATTACAGGCATGAACCACCTTGTCTAGTCTAGTTTCTATTTTAAGAGAAGTCTTGGCTGTGTGTGGTTTCTCACGCCTATAATCCCAGCACTTTGGGAGGCCCAGGGAGAGGATTACCTGAGCCTGCGGGTTCCAGATCAGCCTGGGCAACTTGTAGAGACCTCATCTCTACAAATAAGTAAAAAATTAGCCGGGCATGGTGGCGCATGCCTGTAGTTCCAGTTACTTGCAAGGCTGAGGCGGAAGGATCGCCTGAGCCTAGCAGCTCAAGGCTGCGTTGGCCAGGAACGTGCCGGGAACATGGGTGACAGAGTGAGACTTCAACTCAAATAAAAAAAAAAAAAAGAAGTCTTTTAAGATTTTAAAGTTACTTTGATTCTGTCTTAGGTTTGGTAGTCTTTTTTAGAATATAAATATTCCTAAAAGCTTCTGATAGATTCATTCTAGATAAGTGTTCTAGAAAGGTTAAGGGTAGTTCAGAAAATGTTATATTTAAGAAACGAGAGAGCCGGGCTCTGTGGCTCAGGCTGTAATCCCACACCTTGGGAGGCTGAGGAGAGTGGATTGCCTGAGCCCGTGGGTTCGAGACCCGCCTGGGCAACTTGGCGCGAGACCTCATCTCTACAATAAATCAAAAATTAGCCGGGCGTGGTAGTACACACCTATAGTTCCAGCTACTCGGAAGGCTGAGGCAGAAGGATCGTTGGAGCCCAGCAGGTCGAGGCTGCGGTGACCGGGAGTGGCCACTGCACTCCAGTCTGGGCGACAGAGTGAGACTCCAACTCAAAAAAAAGGAATGAGAGTACTATAACAATGTGGTTCAAATATGTGTTCCAGAGAGAAAAATGTGACTGTAAAAGAGAGCCATTTAAAAAGTCACTTTGCAGCATCTCCCTCATGTATATATAATGTAAATAGTCTAAAAATAAAAACAACATTTAAAAAACTCTTTTTGGGAAATTATTGATATGCAATAATAATGTTAACTTTATTTTTTCCAGATATGGCCGCGTGGAAAGCGTCAAAATTCTCCCCAAGAGGGGATCTGAAGGAGGAGTGGCTGCCTTTGTGGATTTTGTGGACATCAAAAGTGCACAGAAAGCTCACAACTCGGTCAACAAAATGGGAGATAGAGACCTACGCACGGATTATAATGAACCAGGCACCATTCCGAGTGCTGCTCGGGGTTTGGATGATACAGTTTCCATAGCATCTCGTAGTAGAGAGGTTTCTGGGTTCAGAGGAGGTGGTGGAGGGCCTGCTTATGGCCCCCCACCATCACTTCATGCACGAGAAGGACGTTATGAGCGGAGACTTGATGGGTAAGTTCCAAGGTTTCTGTAGGCAGGTATTTTGTATTTGATATGGTGAGAAACAGAAACTCATATTTAGGGGCCCCAGATGGATTTAAAGTTTTGGGCATTCTCAATGTTTCCTATTTTGGGTTGGAAACGGAAGTGATTTCTGTCCCAATGGCTGGTATCTCACGGAATCGTAGTGGATATTTCCTGCAGCTGTTTGGATATCTACTTCTGAGATAAAGTGGTGGAAGATTTCCTATGGCAGCATCATTTTTGGAGTTACCTGTCTTCTAGAATTAATTATTCCTTCTCTTGGATAATGTTAAGGGCTTCCTTGGATATATCCTTTCTACCTGATGGAGTTATTGGCTTTTTTGGTCGTATTATATGGAATATTTCTGGAATATTAGAGCCTACAGATTCTTTTTGAAGTTGATATCTGCTTCTCCATTTTCATGACATAAATTGTACAAGTGAATTGGATTGTCACAAAAAAATCTAGCAGACCATAATGATTCAACCACTTGGATTCTACAAACAATACTTTGTAACATGGAAATGTGTTCTTGGATGAAGAAGAGAGAAGGCAATGTTTGATTTTTCCATTTTGGATCTACACAATTTCTGTGTTGTTGGAATTATACTCCTTGATCGAATGGGAAAAAATTGAGATGATGGATGTTCCTAAATCCTGGAATATAGCTATTCTTTTCTAATTGCTGGAATGTATGGGATGTCATGCTGTCAAGACTCCATTAGCCCAGGCGAAGAGGATTACTGTATCATTTCTCAAGCAAGTTGTTGTCCAATTAAAAGTACTTTAGCTTTGAACACATGGTGATGAGCAGTTGTGGATACAGCAATCAAAATTGACTGGGTTGGATGG
The DNA here is from genome assembly GCF_000164805.1 of Carlito syrichta. Taxonomy (NCBI): domain Eukaryota; kingdom Metazoa; phylum Chordata; class Mammalia; order Primates; family Tarsiidae; genus Carlito; species Carlito syrichta. The sequence goes on along the minus strand of NW_007256382.1, from coordinate 168,466 downwards.
CTACACAAGTGAACTATTGGCGAGCAACTGTGCCTACCCATTTGTTGGAATTGTAGAGGATATTTCCCCTTCTGCCAGCTGCCTGATTCATACTTAGGGCTGGAAATTTATATGAATGTGGATCAATTTATAATTGTCTGCTATCTCAAGAAAGAAGTCTGGGGGTTTGAGAGTTACAGTTTGTCTGGGACTACTTGCTTCCAGTGGAATTATTTTGTCTGGTCACTAAGATTTTTTTTTTCTTGTGGTTCATCTAAATATCATTTGACACCCTTGCCCATTAAGAAGGTGGATTACCCCCATAAGAGGGGCCAAAATTGGGGAAGTTATGTTCACAATTCTCTCCCTAGATTTAATTGGGATTATAGGTCGTGTTTCCACACTTGGAAAAGGTTGGTATGTCCTGACCTGTGTATATTAGCCCCTCTCCTAACCCAAGTCATACTCTCTCTTTTTTCCCCACTAACTTTAGAAATATTTAGTACTAATAGATAAATCAGAGAATAGCCATTAGATTTCAGCTCTGCTAGCTCTTATGCTTGCCTTCTGTATCTTCCTAATGGATAAGAACTTTGCATATTCATAAAATAGCAGCTGTAGCAGTAATTCTCTAGAACTTTTGCCTATTGCTTCTGTTATAGTCATTAATAATGGCTTTCACTGATTAACATTTGATAGGGTGCTAAATGAATTATTTGTGAAATTTTCTCTTAAGTCTCAAAGGAAACTCTCTGATTTGTTAGACTTTGCAATATCCAAGTTTCAGAATTGTGAATAAAAAAGGAGAGAGTTGTTAAATACATTTACATAGGAAAGATGTTGATTTTTTTTGGCATGCTAGTTGCTTTTTATGTTAGTAGCAGGAAAAAACCAAAACTTGCTTAGGAAGGTGGGATTGCTGCTAAGTGAAATGGTGGGTAAAAAGGATTATTAGTGAAGAGATTTGGAATCTAGACATGTGTTGGGGACATAGTGTTAGCTGTTATAATATTTTGCCAGATATTCTTCACTGGAGAGACACTAATTATCTTTCATGATTCATTAATCCCTTTTGATAAAAGATATTTCCAAAGATTAGGTTAAAGACAAACTCAATTGGAGTGGTCTTTTAGGAACTCGGGCTGAGTTCTAGTTCCCTACAAGATAAGATAACTTAAGATTTCTTTTCTTTTTTTTTGAGTCGGGGTTCACTCTGTTGCCCAGGGTTCAGGTTGGAGTACAGTGGCACGATCACAGTTTACTGCAGTCTTGACCTCTTAGGCTCAGATAACCCTTCTGCCTCAGCCTCCTGAATCACTGGGAATTACAGGTGCATGCCACCATGCCCAGCTAATTTTTTAATTTTTATTTTGTAGAGATGGGGTCTTGCTGTGTTGCCTAGGTTGGTCTCAGAACTCTTGGGCTCAAGCAGTCCTCCTGTTTTGACCTCCCAAAGTGCTGGGATTACAGGTGTGAGCCATTGCACCTGGCCTAAGATTTCTTTATTGAATTAGAATTAGCTTTTATTTAATATTAACACATAATTGCATGTGTATAATTGTACATGCAACACATTTTGTGCTCTTAGATTGACAAATACATTCGACTAAAGTTTTTTTTTTTTTGTAGTGACAAGATCTCACCATGTTGCTCAGGCTGGTCTTGAACTCCTGGCCTCAAGTAATTCTCCCACCTTGACCTCCCAAAGTGCTAGGATTACAGGCGGGAGCCACTGTGCCTGGCCTAAAGTATTTTTTAAATTAAGCCATTGTAATAGTGACTTTTGAATATCTTATAGTTCTCAACATTGCCTAATTTCATTAAGGCAACTTGAGTATAGATAAAAGAATGTATTTCCTATAGCCATTAAGTATATACATTAACCAATTGAATCACAGAATAAAAATTATGTGGAATTTAATAGTACAAGGAGATAAAATAACATTTATTCTTAGTTAAATTTACATAGAATAGCATGTGGCAACCCAATATTTTGATATTCTTAATGTTTTTTATTGTTTGTTTTTTGAGATTCCATTTTAATTATTAAGTGTAATTGGGCGCTGCTGTAGTCTAGTACTGTTTTATAATTATCCAAGCAGTCAGAAGTTAATGAGAAGAAGTTACTCTTACAAAATTTTTTTGGACTTCCTTGAAAGTCCTACTGCAGGACGTGCACTGCAGGCAGGGCTTTCATGTCTATGTTAAAATGTAGTGTGGAAATGTGGTCTAACATAAATTTATAGGTAGATAAGTTTGTTATATATTTAATCAGATGAAAGTGTAAAAAGCTTTCATATTAAAATGATGGTCTCTTTTTGTTCCATTAAACTTAAAATAAAAAGGAGATAGTATATACATATTTCTGTAAACAAGTCAGAAAATCTCTGATAAAATGAGCAACTGACCTGCAGAACAGTAGTCATGAAAGCCCAATATATACTTAAGCCAATAATTGCTCAGCTGTGAAAATAATGTTCGGAGTAAAGTGAAATGTTAAGCTGTTAGTGTTTGCTTACTAAGTAGTTTAATGCTGTTTAGAAAACCAATTGCAAAGACAGAGACAATGCTGAAAGTGAATGTTTGCATGAATTGCTTTTAGTTTTGCTTGCTCCTTTCTGATTAAATATTTTTCCCCCTCCTAAATGCAGGGCTTCAGATAACAGGGAGCGTGCTTATGAACATAGTGCCTATGGACACCATGAACGGGGTACGGGAGGATTTGATCGGACAAGACATTACGATCAGGATTACTATAGAGACCCTCGGGAGCGGACTTTACAGCATGGGCTCTATTATACTTCTCGGAGTCGAAGTCCAAACCGCTTTGATGCTCATGACCCCCGATACGAACCTAGGGCTCGGGAGCAGTTTACACTGCCCAGTGTGGTACACAGGGATATCTACAGGGATGATATTACCCGGGAGGTACGAGGCAGAAGGCCAGAGCGGAATTACCAGCACAGCAGGAGTCGGTCACCACATTCATCCCAGTCTAGAAATCAGTCTCCTCAGAGACTGGCTAGCCAAGCGTCTAGACCCACAAGGTCCCCTAGCGGCAGCGGCTCTAGAAGTAGATCCTCCAGTAGCGATTCAATCAGCAGCAGCAGTAGTACCAGCAGTGACAGGTAGGTTAACAGCCTTTTGTTCTAACAGACAAGCTGTTACACACATTCTCACAATTGCTCAACAATCAGTGGTAATGGTTTTAGCATAGTCATAAATTTTTTAAAAGAAAGTAATCTTGGATCGAATGTGTATGTAATAAGTAAAGAAACTTGGATAGCATGTGGCCAATGAATTAACCTCTCTAAGTACTTGAAACGAAGTGATGATTTGCAAAATGCTGTTTTATCCTTCAGAAGCTTAATATTAAAATGTGATTGCCAAAAAGGAAGAGGAGTGGTGACTTTAGATGTGTGAGGTAAATCTTGTGACATTGAAAATGTGATATCTCTTTAAAGTTTTAAGGTTCTTAGGTGTATAATAGCAATGTATTTCTATTATTTTGGTTGAACATTTGTAAAAACTTTTTGACTAAATTTGTATTGGTGAAATATATTGTTGACACATTTATTTTCAATGACTAAAACAACTTATGAACACATTTTAACTAATTTTAACATCAAAGTGGTAACCAATTTATAAACTCAAGTAGAAAAACTTTCTTTAAATGCAGGTTGTAACTTTTTACTGTTCTCTAAGGCTAAGTAAGCTCATTTCATTAGTTGTGATCTTTTTTTTTTTTTTTTTTACAAAGAAGTTTTATTCTTAAAAAATAATAATAAATTGAAGACAATGAGAAACCTTAGCTTAGAAGTTAGGTATATGGGTTTTGAAATTGCAGATCTAGGCCAGCCTCAGTGGCTCAGCCTGTAATCCCAGCACTTTGGGAGGCCGAGGCGAGTGGATTGTCTGAGCCTGTAGGTTGAAGACCAGCCTGGGCAACTTGGTGAGACCTCATCTCTACAATAAATAAAAAATTAGCTAGGCATGGCAGCGTATGCCTATAGTTCTGGCTACTTGGAAGGCTGAGGCGTAAGGATTGCTGGAACCCAGCAGGGTAACGCTGGGGTGGCTGTGAGCGTGCCATCGCACTCCAGCCTGGGCGATGAAGTGAGACTCCAACTCCAAAAAAAGAAAGAAATCACATCACAGATCTAGTTAGAGGTATAAAATACTTATAGTAATCTTGGACAAGTTACTTGTGCTTGCTCGGTCTTAGCTTTCTCATTTATTTAAGAACTTTAATTCATAAAATTATTGTGAAGATTAAAATGAAAACTTCATGTAAAGTGCTTACCTTGATACCTAGTACACATTAAATAAATATTGTCCTTAGTAATTGCTAGTTATTATTATTACTTCAGATGTCAAAGCAGTTATAGACATTTCTCATTTCCAGTTATTGTTATTCCCAGGTGTCCTAGTTTTATTATTTTATTTTATTTTTTATTTTTATTTTTTTTGAATTGGAGTCTCACTGGAGTGCAGTGGCCGCTCCCACTCTGTTGCCCAGACTGGAGTGCAGTGGCCGCTCCCGGCCACCGCAGCCTCGACCTGCTGGGCTCCTGCGATCCTTCCGCCTCT
>NW_007256382.1:159954-163877 GCF_000164805.1 Carlito syrichta | reverse complement strand
AAAATTCTTTTTTGTGACAGAATCAAAGAACCCATGGAGTAACATGCCACACTCCACTCAGCATCACCTGTAAGAGGTGGGTAGTGAACTTTTCTCTTCGGTGAGGTGAAGGGGACAAAGCAGTCTTGGGTTCAGACAGGCTTGGATTGGATACTGGTTCTGAGTAGCCCACAGCCTAACTGCTCTCCATGTGGCCAAGCATAAAAGCTCTGTTTTCTTTTCTAAAACCACAAATTATTTTACAGTATATATATGGTACTTGTCTGACTCCTCCATCAGTAAAAAAGCTCCTTGGGGTAGAAATTCAATCTTTTTTTGAGTTAGAGTTTCACTCTGTCGCCCAGACTAGAGTGCAGTGGCCACTCCCGGCCACCGCAGCCTCGACCTGCTGGGCTCCGGCGATCCTTCCGCCTCAGCCTTCTGAGTAGCCGGAATTACAGGAATGCGCTACCACACCTGGCTGATTTTTTGATTTATTGTAGAGATGAGGTCTCGCTGCCCAGGCGGGTCTCGAACCCGCGGGCTCAGGCAATCCACTCACCTCAGCCTCCCAAAGGCGCAGGATTATAGGCTGAGCCACCGAGCCCGGTTTATTTTATTTTTTTTGAGTTGAAGTCTCACTCTGTCACCCAGACTGAAGTACAGTGGCCACTCCCAGCCGCCGCAGCCTCGACCTGCTGGGCTCCGGCGATCCTTCCACCTCAGCCTTCCAAGTAGCTGGAACTACAGGCGTGCACTACCATGCCCAGCTAATTTTTTTTTTGATTTGTTGTAGAGATGAGGTCTCGCCAAGTTGCCCAGGTGGGTCTCGAACCCGCAGGCTTAGGCAATCCATTCACCTCAGGATGTCCTAGTTTTAAATATAAGTGGTGTATATTTTTAATTTGCAGTATACAAATTCTTTGAACTGAGTAGAAGGCTCAGATTATTTTTCTTTTGGTTTTGCCTGCTTAAAATTAATTTAAGAAAATCAAATGGTCTTGTAATTGAAAGGCTGTTTTTAGGTTTCCTAAATTTTCTAATTCAAAGTAATAAATGGAAAAATTTGTACATCTGTCTTCCCATCTAGTACAGTTCAAACATTCTGGAAGATGTTGCATATTAAAATAAATCAAGCCCTTAGTTTAGGACACCAGGAATGTTAGGTTCTGGCTCTACCTTTGCAGTTTGCTGACATGAATGAAGACTCATAACCTCTTTTGATTTTATTTTGCTGTCTAGATAAATGATTGATAAGATTTGTTTGAACTCTATAAACTGATTATAAAATTTTGTTGTGTTCCACTTTTTCTTGCATAGTCTAAAATACTCAAATTTTAGTCATTCCCCTATCTCACTAAAGGGGTACTCCTGCATTCCACTGAGTCAAAACTTATTAAAAAGACAACCTAGCCGGGCTCGGTGGCTCAGCCTGTAATCCCAGCACTTTGGGAGGCTGAGGTGAGTGGATTGCCTGAGCCCGTGGGTTTGAGACCCACCTGAGCAACTTGGTGAGACCTTGTTTCTACAATAAATCAAAAATTAGCTGGGCTTGGTAGCGCATGCCTATATTTCCAGCTACTTGGAAGGCTGAGGCAGAAGGATTGCCAGAGCCCAGCAGGTTGAGGCTGGGGTGGCCAGGGGTGTGACACTGCACTCCAGTATGGGCAACAGAGTGAGACTTCAACTCAAAAAAAAAAATAAATAAATAAAGACAACCTGGACTGGGTACACTGGCTCACACTTATAATCCCAGAATTTTGGGAGGCTAAGATGAGAGGACTGCCTGAGCCCATGGGTTTGAGACCAGCCTGGGCAACTTGAAAAGACTTCATCTCTACAATAAATCAAAAAATCAGCCAGGCATGATGTAGTGCATGCCTGTAGTTCCAGCTACTTGGAAGGCTGAGGTGGAAGGATCACCTAAGCCCAGGAGGTCGAGGCTGCAGTAGCTGGGATCATGCCACTGCCCTCCTGCCTGGGTGACAGAGACTCCAACTCAAAAAAAAAAAAAAAAGTCAACCTATTGTGGGGTTATTGAAGAGAGAGGAGAATTATACAAGGCCTTCAGGGTGACATTTTACTTTGGTGGGAGTTACAGTGGTTTGAGATCTGTCCCTCAGAATTTTAGGCTGAAAAGCCCAACCAAAAGTGATCTGGTGAATTTGATGGAACTGATCCCTGCTCATGTAATTTAAAAAAGCAGCTCCATGCTTCTGAATATTTACAGTCAGAGAGACAGTTACCAGAAGAGCAGGATGCACTTATAAAATCTACCTGAGGACTAAATTACAATTTTTTTGGTTGGTGAGCAAGAGGACTTTTGATGATGATTATGTCACGTTATGGTAGCTAGATTTATCCACTTAAACCAAAAGATGCAACCGGGAGGTGTGGAGGGCCACTTCTGACCAGCAGATAAATTTAATTTGCCATGCATAGTATTTTAAATTTAAGTTAATTTAAGTTATTGCCACTGTTTAAAAACTTGAAATTTCACCTAAAAGCCCAGATTTGAGTTCCTTATGTGTTTTTTTTACTTGACTTGGACCATATGTGACAAGGAGATAAGAATACTGAAATCAGCTAGTTGAAAGCAACTTCTTTCCTTCTTTTTTTTTGGTCTTTTTTTTTTGAGTTGGAGTCTTACTTTTTCGCCCAGGCTGGGGTGCAGTGGCATGCATGCTCATAGCCACCTCAGCGTCGACCTATTGGGCTCCAGCGATTCTTCTACCTCAGCCTTCCATGTAGCTGGAAGTATAGACGCATACTGCCATGCCCAGCTATTTTTTATTTTATGTAGAGACAACGTCTCGCCAAGTTGCCCAGGCTGGTCTAGAACCTGCGGGCTCAGGCAACCCACTCGCCTTGGCCTCCCAAAGTGCTGGGATTACAGGCTGAGACACCGAGCCCGGCCGAAAGCAACTTCTTTCTATGAACTTGGGGAAGAATGACTGATTCTTACTCTTTTCCCCTCTTTCCTATGTCTGTGTAGATTCTTTCTGATATTAAAACACTGTTCTAGCCGGGCTTGGTGGCTCAGCCTGTAATCCCGCGCCTTTGGGCGGCTGAGGTGAGTGGATTGCCTGAGACCACGGGTTCGAGACTCACATAGGCAGCGAGACCTCATCTCTACAATAAATCAAAAAATCAGCCGGGTGGTAGCGCATGCCTGTAATTCCGGCTACTTGGAAGGCTGAGGCGGAAGGATCACTGGAGCCCAGCAGGTCGAGGTTGCGGTGGCCGAGAGTGGCCACTGTACTCCAGTCTGGGCGACAGAGTGAGACTCCAACTAAAAAAAAACCAAAACACTGTTCTTTTCTTCTAAGAGGTTATAGTACATTTACTTAGGTTATTGGTTTCCTTTCATATGCATATTTTCTAGCTAATAGATTTCAGCCTCATATTTACAGATTGCTTTTAGTTGGTTACTTAAATCTCATTAACTTAATTGATTTCTTTTAGTTTCACTGATGTGACAACTTTTTTGTAATGACAGCTTTTATATCTGTACAAAGAAGAACAATGGGAGAACAGAAAGAGACTTATTTTGACCCTGGGGAGATCTAAGAGGTAGCATTGGTTGGGCTATGAAGGATATGTAAGACTTCAACAAGAAGAGATGGGGGATTTCAGGCTAGCCAGGGAACATGTGGGCAGAAGGAACAACCTGAAGAGATACAAATAGGTGGAAGAATGTTTTGAAAACAGCAGATAAGCCGGGCTTGGTGGCTCAGCCTGTAATCCCGCGTCTTTGGGAGGCTGAGGTGAGTGGATTGCCTGAGCCCGCGGGTTCGAGACCTACCTGGGCAGTGAGACCTCATCTCTACAATAAATCAAAAAATTAGCCGGGTGTGCTAGCGCATGCCTGTAATTCCAGCTACTTGGAAGGCTGAGGCGGAAGAATCACCGGAGCCCAGCAGGTCGAGGCTGCGGTGGCTGGG